>NC_056733.1:1543283166-1543420666 GCF_019279795.1 Protopterus annectens
ACAGGCATGTCACAGCACAGGGTAAGATACTCCTGTGTGGAGGTGCATATCCACAACCTATGTGAACACAGCCATAGCCACATATGTTAAGCTAGCATAATATTACAGTATTTGTTTTATCTGTTCTACACTATCCTCATATGTGCCACTCACAGACTGACCCTACATATACTGGTCTGCTATACTGTTTGGTCTGATGGCTGTCTGTGGTATGGGACATGTGTGTGTATAGCCCTACAAACATGTACGCCAATACCGTACCATACAGTTAGCCAGCATGTAACATCAGATAGGAGGGGAACTAGAACAATGACATCTACCACAGTCTGTACACAGGCTACAGTACATATTAACAATACACACACTGTCAACATTCACCGTAAGTATACAGACCTCAGTACTGTACAAACATCCACAGAATGGCCAGGTCATGGCATGACATATAACCCCTACTGTACATAACATGTGTAGCAGTCTGATATATCACTGGCTTGTTATCAGATATGATGACACTAATTATGGTGTACAGCACATATGCACCACTTCCTGCACAACATATGTACAAAGGTTGACAGAGGTGTGTCTGGGAGCACATACACAGGGCCAATATTGACATGTTGCTGTGATAACCTCATACATTTACTGTTGTAATGGAGTTTGTTGCAACATATGTCCTATGAGGGATATGAAGTCAATAACTGTCATGGCCTTCACCATCTACAGACTGCAGTCCTCACACTACCTTCTGCAGTCCACAGATAGATGCTCCGTGGGTAACATATGAAACCAAAGGCACAACACTGCCCAATCTGCAGATGACCCTGCAGATGGTGATTCCTTATAAACATGGAACTGACATGGTAGCTATTGAGACATGTACGACAGCAATATCCAACCAAACACTGTGAAACCAACATTACTCCTAATGCAGTATAGCAGCACTTACAGTCTGTAGTCAGGTCCGGCACTTCACCCTCCTGTTTGTTGCCCTCTTTCTGCAGTGTATGTTGTTAGAGGTAAATCTCCAATCCATCTGAGATGCTGTTTGCCAAACAACAGTACTAGTTCCTGCTCACAGTGAATGAAAAGCGCCAACACCACCATGATGTTCCTAGATATTGGATTGTGTTTCCATGCAATTGGATATGGGAATGTTACCACAGCTAGAGGAGGGCTGCAATTTATGCAGAGGCCATCAGCTGATCATGAGCATCACTTAAAATACACATGCTGCAGCCTAAGCAAAGCAGGTGTGGGTCTCCACATCCACCAGAGAGGGAGTGGGTGAAGCAGACAGTGGCAAATACATGTCAGGGAGGGGTGGGAGTGTAAACCCGAAGCATGTTTGTGTCACACACCTACCAGCACAGGGTATCAAACCCCTGACAACTATGTAGTGCTATCACAGTTTGATGCAGTTATTGGATGCACCACATGGGTTACCTATTGTGGAGCACTCAGAACATATATGTGATGGTGACTGACATCTGCAACAGGGATACAGTAGCTATATGGTAGGTGACGTGCATGTGCCTGTCCACATGAACAGGTGCCAGCATCAACATAGCCACACTCTCACAGGGACACACACACATTGACACACTTGGCAGGGCCAGGAGTATAACTCATCAGTAGTGGAATTGCCACAACACATCCCTGTGCAAGTATCACATGCATCAC
Source organism: Protopterus annectens (assembly GCF_019279795.1). Classification (NCBI taxonomy): domain Eukaryota; kingdom Metazoa; phylum Chordata; order Ceratodontiformes; family Protopteridae; genus Protopterus; species Protopterus annectens. The sequence goes on from NC_056733.1 coordinate 1,543,284,847, forward strand.
ACTGGCCATACGGAGGTTGTATGGGCAAAGATTATGAGGTGGTCTCAGACATCAGACAGCATGCTTCAATATGCTCATGGGGACTGTAGTGAGTGTGGATGTGGACATACGCACAATACAACACACACACAAACACACAGGGTGCCAGTACTGACATGCATAGGTGCATGTCTGCACGGGTGTGTGGTGGTCAACTGTGCCAGCAGGCTATATAAGGGTAGGCGATGGGTATACCTCGGCATCGGGCCACATGACAATGGTCTGCATTGTGGCTCAGGGCTGCAGTTTCTGCATTTGCCCACACAGGTGGGTATTGTATCCCCCATCCAGTCATCTGGGTGACTAATGTGTGTGGCAAATGCTGTGCATCGCTTGCATAGTATGTATTCCTTAGTCCATGACATGGATGGTGTCTAGGATGTGCACACCTCCTACATGCATGTACAGTGACATGTGGAACTGTATCTGGGGTGTCTGGCCCATGTTGTGAACACAGATATCATCAAATGTGCCAGTCTTGCTCATTCATGTCAGGGACTGGTAACGGGCAGCAGGTTTACCCTGAACCTAATTGATAGCATGCTAACAGCATCCCCGGTGTCAGTGGCATCTGACCATACAGGGCATGTTGTCAGGCATGGTATGTCTGTTGTGGGTCACATGTGAAGGCACCACAGATGGTGCAGGTGTCCACTGGGGAACATGGTGGAGGTGCACTGTCTGCATGTACGTGCATATTAGACAGATGTGGAGGGTGACATGCCCTCTGTAGGCCACTGATATCACTCCATCATTACTATCAGTGGCCAATATGCAGTGTTCTACCCACATATTGGCTTTTGCCTAGGCATGTGTGTCTGTGTGTGTATATGACATGGGTGAGAGTGTGCTCTGGGTAATACTGGGGTTGCTAATTGTGATTGCCTGGCCTTGATGTCACATGTATGGGTATAGATATGCACCCCAGCCTCTCGGCTATTTTACAGCTGTTATCCCTGTACAGTGGACATTGTGATATGCACTATGGCCACCATATAAGAATTTTACAAAACCCACCCCACATTGGGCCCAGGTGTCACACACACACCTCCACCCAGGATACGGGTTACACACACACACACACACACACACACACACACACACACACACACACACACACACACACACACACACCTCATGTCTGGGAATAGAACCCCTACCTAACAAGTGTACTACACTACAGCAATATGCAGTTATAGCATGCACCACCTACATTATTGGATTTCTTCTTCCCCCAAAGTGTATTTTACACTGAATGACATCAGCAGGATTACCAAAGTAGGCCATTTGAAAGTACTGTGAGTGACTAGCCTAAAATGCATTGCTCCCTACACAGACAGTGAGACACACACAAAACATCCACCACTGACATGTGAGGGTATAGTACGCCTGACAGAGGTCTATATCACACTACAGCATGGAGCTGTTATAGAATGCACCATGGGGATTAGTGGAGACCTCCTTCCCCAAAAGGTGCATTTCACAATGAATGACATCAGCAAAATCACCAAGCCAGAGCATTTGAAATGTACTGCGAGTGACTGGCCAAATGCATTGCTCCGTACACAGACACTGAAACACACATGACACATCCAGAACTGCCACGGGTGGGGATGGAACCTTACCACATTTCTAATTCACACTCCAGCAGTATGCAGTTACCAGACGTGCTACAGAGATTACTGGGTTACAACCTTCCCAGAGATGTAGTTCTAGATGGGTGACATCAGCAGCCTTGCCAGTGTTGAGTATATGTATCATAAGGTGTGTGAGTGCCCTAAAAAGCATTGCTTTCTACACAATCAAAGACAGACAGACATGCACACAAACAGTTGCCAAGTCTGGGGTTAAAACACCTACCTAACAACCTTATCAAACTACAGCAGTACACAGTTACAGGATGCACCAAGGGGATTACTAGGCAACAACCTTCCAAGATATGTATTTCTAGGTGGGTGACATCAGCAGCCTTACCTAAGTTGAGTATATGAATTGTAAGGAGTGTGAGTACCCTAAAAAGCATTGCTTTCTACACAATCAGAGACAGACAGACATGCACACAAATGCACTCACACAGTTGTCAAGTCTGGGGTTAGAACACCTATCCAACTACTTTATTACACTACAGCAGTACGCAGTTACAGAATGCGCTATGGAGATTAGTAAGCAACAACCTTCCCAGAGGTATATTTCTAGGTGGGTGACATCAGCAGCCTTACCTAGGTTGAGTATATGAATTGTAAAGGGTGTGAGTACCCTAAAAAGCATTGTTCTTTACACAGTCAGAGACCGACAGACACGCACACAAACAGTTGTCAAGTATGGGGTTAGATCACCTACCTAACTACTTTATCACACTACAGCAGTTCACAGTTACAGGATGTGCTACGGGGAATTACTTGACAACAATCTTTCCAGAGGTGTATTTCTAGGTGGGTGACATCAGCAGCCTTGCCAAAGTTGAGTATATGACTTGTGAGTAGTGTGAGTACCCTAAAAAGCATTGCTCTCTACACAGTCAAAGACAGAGAAACATGCACACAAATGCACACACACACAGTTGCCAAGTCTGGGGTTATTATACCTACTTACTTTATTACACTACAGCGGTATGCTGTTATAGGATGCGCTATGGAGATTACTAGGCAACAACCTTCCCAGAGGTGTATTTCTATGTGGGTGACATCAGCAGCCTTGCCTAGGTTGAGTATATGAATTGTAAGGATTGTGAGTACCCTAAAAGGCATTGTTCTCTACTCAGTCAGAGACAGACACATGCACAAACAGTTGCCAAGTCTGGGGTTAGAACACCTACCTAACTACTTTATCACACTACAGTAGTACACAGTTACAGGACACGCTACGGAGATTACTAGGCAACAACCTTCCCAGAGGTATTGTACTAGGTGGGGGACATCAGCAGCCTTGCCAAAGTTGAGTATATGAATTGTGAGAAGTGTGAGTACCCTAAAAAGCATTGCTCTCTACACAATCAGAGACAGACAGACAGACATGCACACAAATGCACACACACAGTTGCCAAGTCTGGGGTAAGAACTCCGACCAAACTAGTTTATTACACTACAGCAGTACACAGTTATGGGATGCACCATGGAGATTACTGGGCTACAACTCTCCCAAAGGTGTATTTCACATTAGATTACCTCAGCAGGCTTGTCATAGTAGGGCTATGGGTCAGGCAGTGTGTACATGGGCCATAACCCATTCATGAACAGGTTGACATGCCACATGCGGGCACACGTGGGGTCATATGTCGCAGGTACATGTATACAGCTGCTAGATGACTACTTCCTTGTACAGTCATGTTGCACAGCTGGGACGTGCACCATATAGTCTGTAATGCTGACAGATACTGTTGGCTAGTATCTGCAGTGAGTGACATCTGCACCTCATGTTTGGAGCCCTTTGGCTGTGTGCTGGGTGGGACAGGACTGGATGGCACCCTCTTCCACACATCTATATACATCTACCTTTGGCTAATTATAGTGTGTTGTCCTGACATAAATGTCTGTATTCCTATCCACTGTGTGTGCAAGGCATGAGTGGTGCATACTGACAAGTGTCTGCACTAACAGCTGCTACTGACAGATATGTCTGGTCCACTGGTGTTTGCAGTCATGGCTTTCATGTGTTTCATTGTGTGAGCATGCCCAGTATGACCTTTCAGTATGTTGTAGACTGACATTGCCTTCATTTCTCTAAGTGTGTGAGCATGCCCAGTATGGCCATTTGTATTGACTCTGTGGATCGTATCCAGGATGTGTGTGCTGCAGTGCTGACCTTTGTGTTTTACACTGACAGGTAGCATGCTGTCTCTACTGGGTATCCATCGATCATTTGGCTTTGACTGTTACTATATTTCTGCATAGCAGGGAGGGCACACCTGACTGTTTCTACATTTCTACACAGGAGTGGGGGGGGGCACACCTGACAGTTATTACCTTACTATGTAGGATGATGGGGCACACCTGACTATTTCTACATTTATACACAGGAGTGGAGGGGCACACCTGACTGTTATTACATTACTATGTTGGATCGGTGGGCACACCTGACTATTTCTACATTTCTACATAGGGTTGGGGGGCACACTTGACAGTTATTACATTACTATGTAGGATGGAGGGCACACCTGACTATTTCTACATTTCTACATAGGGTTGGGGGGGCACACCTGACAGTTATTACATTACTATGTAGGATGGGGGGCACACCTGACTATTTCTACATTTCTACACAGGAGTGGGGGGCACACCTGACTGTTATTACATTACTATGTAGGACGGTGGGGGGTCACATGTGAAACATGTACACATTTGCTATGACCGTACTGGTATGTCAGGTACTCCATTTCATTCTGCATTGCTAACTATCATGCTGCCTAGAGGCATAACAGTGTACTACAGATCGTGGCTTTGGTTGCTCTATATATTATTGTCTGCTTCCTACCCTTCGGAACTACCATCCCACTGCCTGCCATGCTGTGGTCTGTCTGTCTAAGCCTGGGGGTGGTTAACCATAGCCATCATTCTGGGGCCTTGCCACAGGCTCTGTTTGGGTTTGTCTACACCTGTCCTGCTGGCTGAGACTGTTGTTGGGTATGTGAATCATCCAGACTGGCATGTGTGGGTCATATGGACACACACGTTGCACAGCACATTTCCTGCAGTTGGTTTTGTCATCCTGTGTAGTACTGGCCAGTATGTGTTGCAGATGTCATGGTGCCACTTTGGGTGTCTACTGTCTGCTGTCATAACATTCAGCCGCCCAATTCCCTTGCATGCTCACATCCATACCATAGCTACAGGTAACAAAACATTCTTCTCCATTTGACAATTGGTAGGTTGACTGACTTACCTTAAGGGTGTGCCAGACTTCAGGATGGGGCTGTAGGGCTGCCTATGTCAGATGTACATAGTACACTCCCTATACATGGTTGAGCATAGGTAGTGTCATATTTGGCATCTCTTTTACTGTATGTGCAAGTCAGAGAGAAGTCTCATTCCCTGAGTGTCTACTGTGTCAGTGCATATGCTATACGTTGCCTCTTTGCCAAGGCCAGGGCATACTATGTACGTCATCTTCTGCCTACTGGGACAGGCTTAGGCTGTTCCTCCTCTGGATCACTCTGTGCCTGTGCAGGCCTTGGCATTTGTGGGGAGCTGTGTGGCCCTGCCCCATGCTGTTCCTGCTGCAGCTGTTTCCTCAGGATCATATTGTGCAGCATAGCACATACCATAACAGTTTGGGTACATGTAGCTGGTGAATACTGCAAGGCTCCATCAGATGTGTCCAGACACCAGAACCGTGACCTGAGCATCCCAAACACACTCTCTATTATATGTCTGGCCTGTGTGTGTGCCTCATTATGGCGTTGTTGTTCAGGTGCATGTGCATTTCTGATGGGTGTCATCAGCCATGGCTCCAGTGGGTACCCAGCATCCCCCACTAGGAAACCATAGGGGATGCCCACACTGGCAAATCTCTGGTACAGCTGCGTCAGATGCCATATGTGGAAATCATCATAGCTTGCAGGGCAGCCAGCACACACATTCAGTATAATACCCTGGGCATCACAGACAACCTGGCAGTTGATGGAGGGGATGCCCCTGCGGTTGATGTAGGCCCTACCCTGCTCACCGGGTGGTGCTTTGATGCACTACCCAGTGTATTCTACTATTTGGTGGAAGAGATGCATATTGCTGGCCAACACCTCACAGGTGTTGAGGAAATATACACACTCACTGGCATGTGCTGACATGGCATTCAGGAACTGGTGGAATACTCTGGATGCTGATTCCTGTGAGATCCCGATGATATCCCCAGTTGTGCTTTGGGAGGTACTTGTGGCTAGTATACCTAGGCCTACACATACCTTGGTGTCCACTGGGATGGGTTTCCCTCTGTCAGTTTGGTGTGTCAGGTGTGGCCGGCACAGCTCAACAATTTGCTGTAGGAGGTCTCTGTCCACCCTATAGCGCTCCACTATCTCTAGCTCATGTAACCCCTGGTAGGTTAAACTGGGTCTGTACTATCTTCTCCGTCTCCTCACTATTGGTTGTTCAGCAGCATTTACATCCTCACCACACTCAGCCTCTTGCACATGTTGTTCTATGTTGCCTGCTGCAGCCCTTCTCATTTTGTAGGTTTGTTTGTTAAAATTTCCCCGTGTGTTTACACCAGTGGTGTAGAGTGTGGGAAAAATCCGAGGGGAAGGTGTTTGCTTGGTTTTTAGTAATGTTTTGGGCTGAGCTGGTCTGCTGCAAGTGTAATTGGCTGATTCTGATACATTTTGCCTGCCAGCTAAGCTAGTTCTCCTTGAATACCTTCCTACTGCTATTTTCTCTTCCCATTGCCTTCCTCTTTAAGCCCGTGTGTGCGCCGCACAAAGTGCTCATATGTGCAAACTGCTGCTATTTCTTGGTTTAACTTCTTTTTTCTTCCTGTAAAACCTGGTGCATGGCACACACACCCTTTTAGGCTTTGTAAAGAGTGCTAGGCAGGTTTAGACACAATTCCTAGCTTATCTGTGCTAGGCTAGGAGCACACCCGAGCCATAGGGCTCCTATCCTCTTACAGTATGGCTGACTGACCCATCCATGATGTCACCTACCTCCTAGTCTTGCACTCTGCTATTCATACTCTTACACTGTTGAGCCTGCCTCTCATCCTTGCCTTCATTTGCATAGGATTGCCTACTAATGCATAGTCACATATCTCACACTGTGCCTTCCCCTTAGCAGCCACTACTCACTGGCCTGGTTGTCTTTTGGCTGCCATTGACTTGCATGGCAGAATACTGATTTTAGTTAAACTGCTTTTTTTTTGCTTTATTTTCTTATTTCCTCACCAATCCCATTTGTGCGCTGCTGCCCTATGCTTCAACGGCAGTGATCAGCGGACATATCTTAATAGCTGCATTTTGTACATTTGGCATTGTTTGCAATGCCAATGGCCTTCTACTTGGCCATTGGCATGCTAACTCAGTGATAGGCAGACTTTATTTGGAGCTGTCATAGCTCCGTTTTGGATTTTGCAGTACCGTACTCGGTTACTAACTGAGTACATTTCTGCATTTTACGCTAGTCCTGCACACCCTGATTCCTGCTTCCTGGATGGCAGGTTTACCTCATTTACATGGTTTTCACCTGCAAATGGGGTGATTTGCATACGGGGGCTGGGAACGTGCAGCACTAGTGCTGGAGCGCTTGTGCACATCAAACAAGCACGTACGTGGATCGCTCGGCCGCCATATTGGCAAATTTTCCTCTTACACTAATCATGCATGCCGTGCAAGCTTTTGAGAATCTGGGGGCATATCTTTGTGACTGCTTTTAGTTTTATTAAACCAAAGCACATTGATAAAATGAGAAAGAATAGAAGCACATTGATGCCTAGGATTATTGTGTCACAACATATTTAAACTGCAGAAACCATGCCCTACAATTTAGACCACATGACATTTATATTCACATATGTAGCCTGGAAGTCAAAAGATGTGCTATTATGTTTTATTTCTGTTACCCTTGAGAAAATGTTTCTATGAGCGGAGGGAGAAAATATTAGGGAAGTAATTCATTTTGTAAAATACTTTGGTTGGTATTAACTTTCTTGCAGATAAATTAAATCAATGCTTAAATGTCAAGTATCTCTCAATCTCTCAAGCAAAGTATTAGTTTAGAAAATATGACTATATCTTTACTATTTTAGCAGAAAAATATATATTTATCAGATATAAAGTTATGAATACTTTCCTGAATTGGCTATACACGGAGAAGAAGATGAAGAAAAAAGGGACTTGTACTTTTCCACAGTCTAATGCTAGGCTGGGCATTTTGACATCTTAAAAGCAGCATAAATGAACTGCATATAGTATGGACAAAGCTATCTTTAGCCTGTGTCATTTACAATAGGAGACCTGCAGTAACAGCTGTCAAATGGAATATGGTCACGCAGCCCAAAGACCTGTTGCTATATCACTGTGGATGAATCTTTACAAAATAGGTAATATGGAATTGCTATACGTAAAATAAATAGCATATTAATTTTTTTAAATAGTCCCTAGTGCCTAATGCCCTAATGAGAATATATAGCACACGCTTACATTTTGCAATGTTTTTCTCTGCAATAAAATAATGTGACAGTAATGTATATTAGGCTTACATAATACAATAGATTCTAGCAGTGGAAAAACAGGTAGAACAATCATCAATAATAAATGACTGATATACAGTATAACCTGAAACTCAAAAAAAAAAAAAATGAAGTACATTTTTTTCAGATATAACAGTGGATTGAAAAATTTCTTTTAACACATTATAACAGTTTCTTGCAGGAACAAGTTCCCCTGTAGCTCCGGTGATGAGGAATGCATCCCATACTCTAAATTTCTATATCTATATCTATACCTATATCTTTATCTATATTTATACTGGAGATTCAATAAACTCTGTGTAGGCTTAGCACAAAGTTTACATTGAGTTTACATTTCTGCACAATGAGCAGCCGAGCTAATCCCTAGTGCATATTGTGCTTACATGGATACAAGTGAAGTTTCATGGCCAGCAACATTTAGACATGCAGACAAGTTTATCTATGGGCAAACTTGTTCTGTGAGATTGCATGGGCAGCCACAATGACCACCAGGGCTAAAATTAAGGCAATGATTGTGGTGGTGCAGTGGTTAGCATTGTTGCCTCACAGCAAGAGGTTGTACAGTTCGATTCTCAGCTTGAGTGTCTTCGATGTGATATCTGCATGTCCTCCCTGCAGTCATGTGGGTTTTCTCTGAGTGTTCCAATTTCCTCCCACATTACAAAGGCATGCAGTAGGTGGACTAGACACTCTAAGTTGGGTGTAGGTGCAAGTGAGTGCTATGGATGAACTACTGTGGCAGGGCTAGCCATCTGTGAGTTTAAACCTAGGTATGAGATGACTGTAGCTGCTGAAGTGACACCCCAACCTCTTGTGCAAAATTGGAAAAAGGGTTTGAGGATGGATGGGTTGCAGTACTAACACATTATGGAAAAGTGCAATGTACAGTACAACATGGTTTTGCATACCAAAATAAAGTTTTTATGATGATCATCAAAGGTACGTACATAGACTGCATTATAAATACACTAATCTGGGAAAATGTGTATAATGAAAAGGGCCACAGACATGAATGGTGAATGAAGATGGAGGAAAAGCATAAGTGAAACATGGTAATGTACGCCAGATAAGGCCATGTCAATCTAAGTACACCCCAAAGACAAGACAGTTGTAGCATAAACAGTAATCACATGTGTACATAATACAGTATTTACTGCTGCTTACCCATCCCCTGTGTAGATATATTCATATCATCCCACAGTTATTATATATTATGTGACTGTCACACAAGGTTACATATCAATGGAGATGATTGGTTGTGATGTAACACCCCCTGACATGATCACTGGAGTGGGCATTTAGCAAGGAAGGTATATACATTGGGGGGTCTATGCATATCGTGAAGATACGCAAAACGAGTTGCTTGAATACGAATGGTATGTCAGCATAGGTCTCAACCAATCGGGACACATAGCAACAGGCTCATAGACAACTGTAGACAGAAGTACATGCACTCATGGACAATATCAGAATAATACCATCATTAGTCTGTGGCACTGACATAAAAATATGTGATTGTGAGTTATTGTACATGTTCTGCATGAACACACTCGTAGAACTGTAATGATTTTTCAGTAATCTATAGGGGAATCAAGCACACCTTTCTCAAAAATGACCACTTTTGGGAGGTGTTAAGAGGGACACTGTTACACCTGTCGTATAAATTATGACCAGTCCTGGCTAGCTGACAGGATTGCATGACACATATATACCACAATCCACACTTGCAAGAATGCAACCCATGCCATCAGTGTTGTTAATGAGTTGTGTATTTACTGGGTGCATCACAGGAAGACATATAACACGTGTCTTGTAGAACACATTTAAGAGAAGTCTGCACTGTCAACTCCTAATGGTAATGCATCACAAAGAATTCTTATGTATAACTAAAAAGATGCATGGAAGCTCACAGTGGCAAAAGTGATACACTTGAATAAATCATCCCTGGTGAGGTACATGCAAAAGTGTGCATTGTACTCAATTATTGGTGTGATGAGGGCTGAGATTAATGGGATTCTAATATCCTTTGATGTGGATGGCTTGCCCATACTCAGTAGTTGTTCTACATACAAGGGTTTGTCACCACTATGGTCACATGCTGGTGGAATTTCTTCTGACTATCTACCTGAGTACCCAGGTAAATGTACCAATTGGTCTGCTCAAAGGGGTATTTTGTCTATATTGTAATTAGCTTGTGTATTCGCTTTCAAAAAGGGACTAATTATGTTTTATGTTCATCTAGTGTGTCTCCATGGCTCTGGCAACAATCATTTGCGTATGCTAATACTTTCTGCAGTATATCAATAGCATTCTGAGATTCCATAATTGTCCACAATTTGCAGTTGCCCACAAAGTTGTTAGACAAAGGATGTCTAAGTTTGTCTTGACTTCTGAGACTTAAATATTGAACAGAAAAGAACCTAGTACAGAACCCTGAGGTATGGGCCTGGTCACTGGACTCTTGCAAGATATGACTTCACACACTTTGACATTATTGTGTCCTGTCTGTGATCCATTTGTCTACCTACTTGGTGAAATAGGTGTTTATGCCCACTTGAAACAGTTTCTCTGTAATACTTGAGTGTGGATTTGTGTCAAATGTCTTGGCCAGGCCAAGTTATCTGGGATGGCAGACTTTTTCTCATGCATGCCCTTGGTGACCTTTTTGAAGATGTCAACCAGATTTAACATACATGATGTCACCTTAATAAATCAACAATGGTTTGGGTGCACAGTTGAGAGATTTCTTGTGTTCTTTTTGATAAGGTCCATGATAAGTCATTGGTCTACCTCACAGATGAAGACAGTCAAGATTATGGGTCTATAGCTCCCTGCATCGGGTGATGGTATTCCCCTGTTCAGAAGGATGACTGTTGCTGTACTCCCTTCTGCCAGAAAATAGGCTACCTGGAGACTGTGTTTAAGTAGGGATCCAACTGTGTCTGCTACATCAGGCTTCAAGTTATTGTATAAGCAACCTGGAATGTTGCCAGGGCCCATTGCGTCTTTTTTTTCAAATTAATTTTTATTTCAATTTCCACAAGAGAAAAAAAAATCCTGCTTATTATAACAGTTAATACATGGTAGAGACAAAATAGCAATAAAGTTACATAATGTCAAAAACACATAATATATTGTATATTGCAAAATTCCACAACCTTGTCTTGCATTTCAAAACTAAAGTCACTTTAAACAGAAAGGACGGATATTCTATTATTAAAATAAACTTGTTATATGACAAAAAGAAAAAAAGGAAAAATAAAAAATAAAAAACATCCTATATTCTGAATTTTGATAGAGTTTCACTAAGAATTAAAACATAAATAGAATTTTTATATAATTTTGCTATTTGTCATTGTTATTTCTATAATGAAGGAAATCTTAAATCTATACTGTATCTATCAGAGGAACTATTTACAATATTTACAAATATTTACATGGAGTTGTCACTCTTAAGGTGTATTATGGTAAGATTTACAGTTGAATATGTATGTGTTAATGGACATTGACATGTCTAATGATCATACCATAGCATCTTTACATTTTGTTGTATGCGATCTCAGCTTTATGCTTGAGGAATGATTAGTTTTGAATTGATTTGAGGGTGGTAAAGTAAAAGCACTATATTTAAGATTAGCGTAAATTTAAGATAGAATTTCTATAAGTGTTTCCCAATATTTCTTGAAATAGGTTAGTTTATTTCTGCTCACCGTTTTTAATTTGTTGGCCAAAACATATTGGATAGCTATATTTTTGAAATCTAGCCAGGAGATTTTAGCTCTGTCAAGCCAGTTAAGAGCTATGTAGGATTTAAGCAGTGCACTTAATGTTACTATGATATGTTTGGATTCTAATGTGTAAGTATTGGGAAAGATATTTAATATTGACATTTCCCATGAGAGGGTGGATTTCATATAACCTGATTTCTCCAGTTTCACTCTCAGAGAGCACCAGAATTTATAGGCAGTTTTGCAAGACCAGAAAATGTGGAGTGCGTCAGCAATTGTGTTGGGACATAGGGCCCATTGCTTCTGTGTTTTTAGCTTTAGAGAGAGCAGAGATGAGCCACTCTCCTGAAAAAATAAACTGAGTAATGTTTGTATGTATAGTTTGGCTGATGGCAGTGGGAACAGGGAGATGGATTCTGAGACAAACTGTCAGCTTGTAGATTGCCTGTTTTCTCCAGTTGAGTATGGGTGGTGGCATCCACAAACATCTCTGCATTTAGTTTTGTATTCACCTTAGCTTTTCACACTTATTTAAATAAATGATTTGTGACAACACCTCCAAATACACCCTTGGTTATGCATAACATGCTATACAGTGGTACTGTTCACACAGTCATACAAGTCTAGCAATGTCACGTAATTACATCAATTGTACAACATATGCCGTGTGTGAGTGCCCCAATATCATATATGGACAAATTACAAATGAGTTGGATGTGGCTCATGCAAAACAGTTGCTGACACAGATGCTGATAGTCACGCAATGCTGCTAGGGACCAACTCAATAATCTTTCAGAAACAAGACTTATGTGCCCATGTAATCAGTATGACTTTATATTGATGTATGTCACAGAGCATTTAATGATGGTAGGTATACACATGCACACATGTTTCATACTGCAAGTGTCACTCTAATGTTTGAATGAAAACTGTGTAGAATATGGATATGCTCCACTTCAAAAACACATGCCTTATTAAGCCAAGAATATACACAGTATCATCCCACGTCAACAGTTCTCAGTGGCCATCAATGTATTAACTCACATACCCTCTTGTAGAGCTATTGTACATCCCCACCTCAACATAGCACATGTGGATGCCAGCAAGATTGAGATGTAATATGTTCATCAGGTCATAGGACAATAGTAGCAGCCAACAACACATAAAATCATAGCCATCATTATACCATTTAAACAGAAAACACTATATCTATATGATGGAAGATAGTAAGGGTGTGTGCATATATATGTATGTATGTATTTATCTGATTGCATTGCATACTGCCATGTCTTTCTCTGACATGTGCACCACCCCATGACAGAATTAGCAGTCACACATCCAGTGGTCTGGAGATGACTTGCTGAGGCTCATGGAAGGACTCTGGTTCATGATGTGCATGCACCATGAGATGAGGGCATCTTCCACTCCTCTGCAAGAAGGATGCCATGTGGCCAAATGGAAAAGGGGATGTTGTATTCATTGGGCAATGTTAAAGGTTCTCCTAAGTGGTAGTGCGATGAAAAGTGATTTAAAAGATCACACAGTGACCATAATGTACCACCAACCACACACACACACACACACACACACACACACACACACACACACACACACACACACACACACACACACACACACACACACACACACACACAGTCGTAGACTGGGTATGATTTGAACATTTCACCTGTGTAGGTATAGAAATAGAAGATGGATTCCATACAATGTAACACTACCACCACCACATATGTATACCTCTCAGAGCTTGACATAATAGGTCCAAAGACCCAAAAGTAGGGATAGATTTCAAATATTGTTCTTATAAATGTAGAATATTGCTAGAATAACAGGGTTTGCCTTAACATGTATTTTTCTGAAGGATATGAAGTCTGAAACTCAAATGTATGTCATTATTTAATGACTTCAAGCCTCAGATCATCCTAATGATTTGACAGAAAATTACACATTTTTGAGGAACAGTCCAAAAATAAGAGGCACAAATCTAGACATTTTGCAAAAATATGGACAGTTGAGAGGTATGCACATATGTCAGACTTTAACACTGTCATGTTGCACTTAGGTTCATAGGTTCATAGGTAGGTACGAGGCTATCAGCCCAAGGGCCTATGTAAGCCTAGCCAGCAACGTTCCATAGCTTATGCCACCCAAGAACATTATTTTCCTGTGCTACTGTCCAGCAGAGACACAGAAGTGATCCCCAGGGTGTTTTTCCTATTTCCCATCCACTCATCAAGATTTTTCTTGAAGATTGCTAATGAAGAACTTTGCTTGACATAGATGGGTAGCTTGTTCCAGAGTATAGGAAGTCTCTGGGACAGGAATCTATCCCTCCAGCATGTCCTGTTTATTGTGGTGACAAGGTTTTGGTCCCTATAGCATGTAGCTCAGAGGGATTGGGATTTCTTTAGGTGTAGCATGTCCAACAGCTCTGGGTTTGACATAGCTTTATATGTTAGGCAGAGATCACCTGGGAGTAGGCGATATGCTACGGAGTAAAGCTGGAGTTTTTTGAGGTGGTCAGTATAGGGCATTTGTTTGAGGCTAGTAATCCACTTTGTGAGGTACTTCTGTGGCCTTTCCAGCTGCTGCAGATGTCTTGTGAGGTACATTCCAAAAGAGGCATTGTACTCTATAATGGGTCTTATGAGTGATGAGTAGAGGGGAACAATGACCTCTTTTTTTCTGGATGAAAACCCTTTTATGATGAGGTGTGCCACGTAGAAGGACTTCCTGACTACTGTGGTGATGTGATTATCAAAGGAGAGACTACTGTCCACCTGGGTCACAAGGTCTCTTATCACGCATTCGGTGTTTAGTAGATTGCTGCATATGTGGTAGTTCATGGGTACAGAGTTTTTACCAAAGGGGATGACACTGCATTTTTTGGCATTGAGCTTGAGGCCATGGCTCTGACACCAGGCATCTGTCTCAGTGAGGCCCTTCTGTAGGATGTCCACATCATTTGGGAACTTGACTATGGCTGCTAGTTTGCAGTCATCTGTGAACTTCATTAGCCAGAGGCCTTCTGTGTTAGCCTGTACTTCAGAGAAGTAGATACCAAACAGGAGTAGTCCCAGGACAAAACTCTGTGGTACTCCACTTGTCACTGCTTTGAGGTCAGATTTGGAGTCTGCAACTTTTACAGTGTGGGTTCTGTCAGTGAGCCAGTTGGCAACCCATCTTGTGACGTAGGGATTTATACCTAGTTTAGTGAGTTTAGCTATAATTCCAGAATGGGGGATGGTGTCGAAAGCCTTGGCGAGATCAAGATAGGCTGTGTGAACCACCTTACCCTCATCCACGGCTTTGGTGGACTTTATAGAGTATGATAGCATCATTGTATGCTGAAAAATATGTTTTGGACAAGTGTTTGATATGGATGTGGAGTCACATCTGGGTGTAAAATTGTCTCAAAAATATTATTTGAATGAATACACACTCAGGTTGCCTGCTGTCAGATTAGAAACTCTAACTATCTAGTTAAAAAAGATGGAAATCACAGTGGTTAATGTTAGTGCCACAACACAAGTTTGGTGTAAATAGTGTCACCGTGCACGTTATAGAGGACAACATCAGGTTATGTATTTATTTATTTATTTATTTATCATTTGTTAACCGGGTTAGCCCAGCTGAGCCTAAAGCCCATTTTCAATGGAGACTTGAGGAGAAAAGCTCCAAAAATAAGACAAAAATCAACATAGATTCAAAAAAGAAAATTACATAAATATATACTTGTACAACTTGAGACTAAACAAAAGAAATTACATAATATATATATATATATATATATATATATATATATATATATATATATATATATATATATATATATATATATATATATATATATATACACACACGCACACACACACACACACACACGCACACACAGACACACACCCACAGGCACATATATGTGCATATGGGTGTATATATATAAATATATATATATATATATATATATATATATATATATATAAAAATACAAAATAAAATGATAGTTTTAATAGCAGATGAAAATATACATGCGAGGTTAAAATTCATATTAGAATTTCAGTTATAAAAAAGTAAACAAAACTAGAATGGTTACATAATATTGTACTGTTGCTATTTACATTGAGAATAAGAACAAGGATGTAGCAGTTACCTTTTTGTATGCCAGATAAAAAGTATTTAGACTATATGCCTAAAAAAGATGATAGTTACAGGATAGAGACAGAGGTAGATGGAAGCGGGTTGATTTAAGTAGGATCCTGGCATGGGCAGGAGCTTGAATTCAAAAGGTAATTTTAAGTTCAGTTTTGAAGCATTTTGTACAACTAATGTTTCAGATATTTGGCATCCTCAGTGTATGTTAACAAGAAGATGTTCAGAGTAGTGTCTGACATAGCTGTGGACTTGCATGCCATTCTAAAATTGTCACAAGACTGATCATTGAATGAACACATACATACAATCTCCATTAGACTGTAGTGAAATTAGAGCTCCTAACTAACTATCTACAGAACACAGTATTTAACGCAAGCACTACAGCACAGTCTTGTTTTCAAAGTGTCAGACAGTACTTTATAGCTGATAACATCAGCAGTGTCTGGTAAGAAGAAGATGCGAGTAGGGGTATCTCACCTGCTGTTCTGAAATGTTCTCAAAAATGTGAGCTAACTGAATACAAAAACACACAGTGACTGTAGTGAGATTAGAACCCTTACCAAATGAGTTACACAAGTCACAGAATGCAATATTTAACACAAGTGCCATGGCACATGTTTGACTTTTACACTGTTGCTGGAAAATTATAGCGGATGACAACATCACTATGTTTGGGAGAACAGGTTGGGCGGCTTGTATGAAATGGATGTGTAGGCATGTACGACTGTCAAAATGATTATTCTCTATGGGACTGGATTACTGACAGTAGGATACAGGCTCATGCTTTTCTAATTACACACACACACACACACACACACACACACACACACACACACACACACACACATGAATGCAACTGTGGTTGTACATGTGTTCATATTTATGATGAATTCATACCCAAATTAAAACATGTGTAAGACAATTTTAATGTATATTTTCAGTATAAGCTTTAGAAGATGTAAAAATGCAGTTGTGTTATTTATTTTTGTAGTGTAGTTGACATTTGAGAACTATTACTGACATATCCATTTTCAAGTTCATGGGTGCAGAGCACATATGAGTCTGAGCAAATATGTATTCAGCCACTAACAAATGCCTTCCCTTTCATTGTGTTTTTACATGGACATAGATGACCTCCAAATTCTTGACTCAACCCAGTTTGGCTTTTCTAAGGGCAGGTCTTGCTTATTAAACCTGGTGGACTTTTTTGAGAATGTTACCAAAGCACAAGATGAGGGCAAAGCAGTATGTACCACCTATCTTGACTTGGCTAAGGCCTTCGACACAATCCCCCACTTGTGTATCATTGAGAAACTCTCACAGCTGGGGATTAATTGATACATCACTAGGTGGGTAGCAAACTGGCTCACTGACAGAATGCATACTGTAAACGTTGGGGATTCCACCTCCACCAGTTTACCAGTGATCTACCACAGGGATCTGTGCTGGGCCATCTACTATTTAGAATCTACTTTTTAGATATTCAGGCTAAAGTAGATGGCGTTTGGCTTACCAAGTTTGCACATGACTGCAGACTTGGTGCAATCACTGAGTTCTGCAACAATATTAGCATATTACAAAAAGGGCTAACCTAGAATACTGACTGGTGGCCGAGTCACTGTCTAAAACTAAATGCAAAAAGTGTGACATTATCCCCTTTAGCAAAGAAATGACCCCTGCAAATTACATTATAGATAGCACCCCCCCTAAGCTCCTCATACAAAGTGGTGAGAGACTTTGAGAGAGGTTGACAGCAATTTAAGCTTTGATCACCATTTTCCACAAAAGGAAGGAGAAGCCCTCTACATTGTGCATCTCATAAATAAGGGCATTGCATCCAAGACTAAGGATGTTATTACTCCTCTATACTCGACCCTCATCATACCACTAATTGGGTATAATGCTGTCTTTTGCATGTACCTCACCAGAAACCTGCAACAACTAGAGAGACTACAGAAAGTTGTAACCAAGAAAATTGAGGGCCTCTAAAATATGACCTACACGGAAAGACTAAAGGTCCTGTCTCTGTACTCTATATCCTACAGGCTTTTCAGAGGTGACCTGTGCCTGACTTACAGAACAATCTCTGACCCTACCCTAATAGAAATGCTCCATGTCTGCAAATCAAATGGGACAAGAGTCAGTCACTCCAGGGATCTCAAACTTGCCTGTGACATAAACAGAACATGTTGGAGAGAGAGATATGTCTCCCAGAGATTGCTGCTCCTCTGGAATAAACTCCCACTTCAGATGAAGCAGAGCTCCTCAATGACCATATGTAAGCACAACCCTGACAACTGGATGGGAGACCATAAATTCACCCTGGGGGTGACAGCTATGTCCCTCATGGACAGGGGCAGTCAGTACTAATCACTGATTAATTTTGCTAACAATGACCATCTAACCATGGTCAACCAGGAATTGGGTATTACATGGCTAGGCTGGTTAACACCCTATGGCCATTAGCCTAGTAATCTCCTATGAACCTATAAACCTATTATAGTGGAATGAAGACTTACTAGACAGTAAACATAGTAATGCATGCCAATCAGCTCTTAACATAGTGCACCACTGAGCAACTGGTTTGCGCAATTGATGGCAAACTGTTTGCACAAGCACGATTCACATTTAGTAAAACAACTTGAACTTGAGAAGTACTTATGCATGTATGCTATGGCAGCACTAGCTCACAGATACTGTGGCCTTCATACTGCAGTTTATATTGGAAATGTGTCATCATTTTATTACATTAAGGACTATTGCTATTGCCTTCTCCATTTGTGCAGAGTTAAGTGATGAGCAAACGGAGGTCTGTGCTTAATTGGGAAAATAGAAATAGTTTTATTGGTTCACCTTCCTTAGTACAAGCACAGTAAGTGTACAGGCATGGCCTTCCGCGCTTTGAAAAATAATGAGTGTGAGAAAACCACACCAGAAATGTGGAAGAAACAGGACAATTCCATATAAACTCCACAGATTTATTACAGACAGTTAAGCACTTTAGTCCTCAAGTTTGACTTATTCAGAATTGCCATTATTAAAACACAAACCATTTAAATACATCTTAAACTAACTATGTTACATCTAATAAACCAATCAGTGTGTTTAAACAATAATACCCTTAAGATTGTGCATATAGAACTTAGTGCATAAACTAAAACACAGTACAGTGTAAGAACAGATGCTGGACAGTGCAGTGGTGCAACGGTAGCATTGTCACCTCACAGTAAGAGGTTCTCTGATTCGATTCTCAGCTGGTGTGCTTTCTGTGTGGAGTCTGCATGTTCTCCCTGCATTCGTGTGGGTTTCCTCCGGGTGCTCTGGTTTCCTCCCATGTTACAAAGACATGTGTCTGGAGCATTTCTCCCTGGGCCTCCACTGAAAATCAGCTTGTTCCAAGTCGGACCTTCCCAGTAAACAAATGTTAAATAAAATAAAATAAATTAAAAAAATGAGTATGACCCTGAATGCTGTTGCATTTAATTCCAACTGCAAAATAAGTTCCACTTAACTGTCTGTAATAAATCTATGGATTTTTATCTGGAATTTTGTTGATTCTTCCACATTAATGATGTAGTTATTAGTTGGACTCTTGTTTGTTTGATTTTTGTGAGTGTGAGGTAAGCACCTGCTACCTAGCTTTACTTGGGGTAGCAGGTGTTAAGAGCAGTAAGTGTATAGTTTGAGGACAAATGGCACAGGGTTCAACTAAAAAAAATTTTTTGCACATTGTCAGCATGGCATTACATATGTAAATGTGAGAGGCAATGACTACAGTGAAGTAATGTATAAAAATGAACATCAATTAATTGATTTATGTCAACAGTACACATATGGATTTGTATTGTATACATTCAGTAGCCTAAATAAATGTTAGAGTGACTATTTTATTACTGACTTTACTCTGATGTAACTGTGTGTTCCTTTACTGCAGCAGGTTTAAACAGCAAAATTCAGAGGTAACCATACTGTGCCACAGGCCAGGAAGAACCATTCACCATTTCTTGACATTGGTGCATGATGCCAAGCTCCACACAAGTGCAGAGGACACAATGTGAAGGACTTTACAAGGGGACATTTCTGCCATGTGTATGGTGTGGGATTCTATTTATTTACCAGAATAATAGTATAAAATGAGGTAAATAGGAAAGTAGTGAAATGGGGCAAGCAGGTGGAAGAACAAAGGGGAAGCAATATAGGAATTTGCAGGATAGAATTAGGAAAGAGCCATAGCTATCCACTTCTTCAACAGTGTAATATGAACATGCATATAAAATTGTATGAATCTGGACTCATCACAACACAACTGAGTGACAACAAAGCAATCATGTTGTATAACCAACTGGACTGAATTAAGTGTGCACAGAAGACATGTGTGAAGTGCAGTGCTATGTATGGGATGATTTTTTTTTTGTGGGACAGTTGCCCAGTTTTTGATTTTATTTATGTAAGACAGGAATGTTGGGTATGAGATGTAGGTACATCAGGGTCAGGCAAGTAGAGTAGGTGAGGAAGCAGGTAGAGACAAATAGGATAAACAAGATAAAGATAGGGATAGTGAGGGGCACAAAAGGTTGGGGACATCATGATTGGAGACAAGGAGGGGATATTGGAGGCTCATGTATGTCCGTCAAGCATGGGGACAGTGTGAATCTAGTCCTCACCTTCAGAACTGTCATCAATGTCCCCTTCCTCAGCTTGCTGTTAGAGTGCTTGATGCTTTTGTTTTCTCAGCATTCCAATGAACATCTTCTCTATACGGCTGAGGTGTTCACCAGTGATATCTTCTATAACCTCAGGCACCATGCCTGGCAGATCCTGGTGGGTGACAAAATCTCCACCTCTGCCAATACTTCCAGATGATACCACTGCACCAGCTGCTAGGGTAATGCTACCTGATGTTGAGGGTCCAAGTAGTGTAGGGGCTTCAGAGACAGTACTGCCAGGTTGCTTCCCAGATGTGGTGGTCAGTAGTGTGGCAGCTATCGGAGAAGTGGCAGATTGAGACACAGTGGTCAGGCTACCTCCCTGTGCTGGAAATTATTTTGTCAATTGTGAGAAAACTATGACATCAGAATGTTCTGACCACACATATAAAAATAAAAAAAGAGATAAAGGGTGGGGTAAGAGAAAAAAAAAGAAAAAGTTAATTAAAACCATCATATGTCACATGCAATGCATTACTACAATACACATATATTTCTACTTTAATGTTAACTATACTTTTTAAAAATCCAAAATACAACTGAGAATTGCTCCAAATAATCATTGCAATATGCATATATTGCACATATACTTTTAAAAATAAAACAGATTAAATTAACAACACAGCATTTATGCCAATTTTGTTGAAATTAATATTTAATACTTTTTAGTATGTATTTGTTACTTGTAGGATATGAACCCACAACATCTGAGTGCAGTATTACAATTGGCTCCTACAATTACCTTGTGCTACAGAATGAAGCCTGCATGTCTTGATTTTTACAGTTAAGATATGCATGCTTAATATGCTACTAATGTATGGAAGAGTAATATTTTTAATAAAACAATTATTAAGTTGTGTTGCATATATACCACTTACTTCTCTCAGTCCTTCTAAGCATTCAGCATGGGTCTCTCTGTTCCATGAAATCTCCTGCTTTAAAATAAAGAGGAGAGAAAAAGAGAAGAATATTATGCATGCCTGTCGTGGCTATCTCCAGCTTTGAATATAATTTAAATGATCTTTATCTGTTTACTTACACAACTGCGGTATGTCAGTAGTCATCAACTCATCCAGCCACTGGTTGAGTTGTTCCTGCTTGCACATTTTTAGGTCGTTGTAATGGCACCTGCATCGCTGTCCTATGCATGGAATCCCAGTCGCACTGGAGAGAGCCTTGGCTAGACTATTCCAATTTTCTGATTTATATCGAGACCGAGTATAGTCCCCCTGCAAAAGCTGTGGCACTTTACAAGGAGTCCAGTGAATATTTTGGATGCTGCTACACCCCATCTTTGAGCCCTAAATTGGGCACCTTCCTTCCTAGCTCCTGTTATGGCTGCACAGCAACAGTTAAAGTGTTTTTCCACCAATCATATTTTACTGCTAGTGTTCAAACCTGCACAGCCATGCTAAGCGCATTTGTGTGTTAAGGGGAGAGCAACGATGCCAAACAGAGAGAAAGGCAGTTTAAGAAACTGGAAGTGTATTGTGACAGTTAGCATTTGTTTATGGCTTGTATGCTGCTATACCTGTTAGATGACTTAACTTTTCAGACATGTATTGGGTACATTTTATGACACATTTTTTTTGTGGCTTTATAAACTGATAAAAGTAATTTGTACAATGTGGAATTCAAACCTATGTAAAACAGACAGCAAACACTCTTCCACATAGGTGTTTTTCCTCCTTGCCACAGAAGAGGTGGTTGTTAGAAATGTTCATCAATTATATAGACACATTAAAGAACGAGTGCTTAAACATGTATACGTGCGACCTGAGAATATCCTGCTTTATACATTCATGTATATATCGCTATCATTGAAGTATGACGTCCATGCCAGGGCAGAAAAGACACTTGTAAGTACAGAGACATATTTGTCAGTATACCCTCAGTCACACATATAATTCATATGACAGTACTGCTATAATTATTGCTATATATAATTATCTTTATATTGTTATTTATTTTTAAAATTGAGTGGCACAGAATTTAGAGTTTGCTAAATTACAACCTTGGCTCATTTGCATTGCAGTAATAAACTTACACCAATTGCCACAGGGAAAGCTGGGAAGCAGGTATATATGGGTCTACTTCATTTTGTTGAAAACTCATTTCACTGAAAGTCAGTTTCCTGTGACCAATTCACTGAAAGCTCACTTCACTGAAAAGTCATTTCATTGAAACTCATTTCACTGAAAGTTATATATGGCCTTTTATCCACTGTAGTGCGATCTTGGAGTTAATATGTAAAGTAAGGGGGGGTGGGGGTGGGGGTGTGGGGGCACAGCATCCCACATATTGTAAACATTTTAAAGTATATAGATGGATACTTACAAGTGCAATGAATAACTCTTTCCAGAAGACAACATATAGCCAAACTATGTGGGGGGCTTTGCCCCCACACCCGACAATGTGGGGGCCTGTGTCCCCCCACCCCCTTACTATATATACTAACTCCAGGATTGCACTACAGTGGGGAAAATGCCATATATAATTTTCAATGAAATCAGTTTCAGTGAAATGAGTTTTCAGTGATGTGAGCTGTCAGTGAATTGGTCACAGTCATTTGAGTTTCAATTAAATGAATTTTCAATGAAATGAAGTAGACCAATATTTTTACACTCATTAGTGTCCAGAGTGCTCATTGCCAAAGATAACTTGATTGTCAGACATGCTCATTAGTTATATATACACATTAAAGACTTGAGTGGTTAACCACATATGTGTGTGACATGCAAGTTCAGAAAAGGAATGTTTATTTGTATAACCATCAGGCATATAATATACATAATATGTGTATGCTCAATCCACCTTCTATATTTAGTTATTTCTATGTATAATTATTTTTATATTGTTAATTTTTATCTAAATTACAGTGGACCAGCATTAATAAAATTTAACCCTGGCTTGCCTGTATGGTGGTCATTGACTTAACATTTGTTGCCACAGGTAGAGCAAGGCAGCAGATGTAATTTTTGCACCCATTACTGCGTATGAGTGCTGACCACTGCACAACACTGCTTAGCATGTTTGCAAGATGGAAGACCACACATGTTGCAATGTATCTTTTCAGAAATTGACAATAATGTCTTTTTTATTGTCAGCAGGTGTTGTGGAAGCATGCTAACCTCATTGGAATTCTATTTAGTGTGTTCGTATGATGAAAGGCAAAAGATGTAACAATGTATATTTTTCAAACTTGTTGACAATATCTTCTTATTGTCTGCTGGTATTGTGAAACTACAGGTGTTGTGTGCTCAACCTGACTGCCACTCAGTGCCACTTATTGTGTTTGCATGATGGAAGGCAAAAGATATAACAATGTATCTTTTTAAAAATTACAGTGTCTGAAGGATTATACTGTGTTTGTGCATAGGTGAGCAAAGTGCAAATGAGACGGGTAAAGCTCAACATGCAGTATCATTGTAAAAAGTGTTTATTAATTTTTATCATTAAAAGAAAAATGTGGGACTTGAACCATGTACATATCCTACGCGTTTCATCATGTTTGCCAGGTGTGCTACACATACAGTTGATTCACAGTTCTAATTTATGCTGTCTTTATCACAGAAGTAACTTCCATTAATTTTAAAATATTTATCGATTTCATAGTATTTGCAATACGCCCTGCACCACACAAATATTAATATCTTTTAAAAAGAAGTAACACATTACAAAATACATTTTAGCATATGTTACAGATTTTTACACAAGTCTGGATTTGAACTATCCTATTAATGACCTATAAAACACAGAAGGAGTGTCTTTTCTGTCTTTGTCACAGAAACAACTTTGCAGCAGGAAAGCAAATCATGTGCATACAGGCAATTCCCATTTCCTCCACAGTATTAGCAAGGCATATACACTTGTACACTCTCACTTATTTGCATGTGTGGCTTACATATTCAGTGCAATGTTTGAAAGCTCAACCATTTATGACTATGTTTGCACCAACGCAGCTTATTTTATTTGTGCTGTGCTCTCAGACATGCAGTCTGTAGTGCATTTTGTACTATTGTCCTCTAAATGTATGATAAAAATACATGACAGTGAAAAACAATTTTCAGCAAAGGCAGGAGAGTTTAGCTAATAGTGGACACAAATGATAAATGTGTGCTGTTTAGTTCATTTAAAAGTTTGCTAAAGTTACTTCTGCACTTTTTAAGTGTATCCTGGGTGACACACCCAATGCAAGTAAGGTAGTCTGAATTACTGTTGTGTCTTTGTTACCCTTCTACTAATCATTCACAGTTGAAATCCATTAGCAATTAACGGTGAGTTAGTACCGCCACTATGTCTACACCTGATACCTGGTCAGAAGTTTGGTATTCAGCAATTCTAATAAGTTCACACCTCATTTGCATCTTCACCATGCTCAGAGGGCTGAATCTACACTTCAAAAAGGTAAACGTGTAGCTATGGAGTTTGTAGGTGAGGAGACTTGTATATTTGGACAAAACAGAAGATCGCTATTCCTTTTGATTTATCTGCAGAAAAGGATACTAATTTTGCTATGGTATAATTGTATTTTTCAAGTACATATTAGATATTGTGACATTTTACAAAGCAAATTATGTTTAAGCAGTAGTAAATGAAACTTTTACCTGTATGTACTTTTTATAGCTCACTGCTGGTATAGGCATTTTTGACAGACATTTACATTTTTCATATAGACAAATTATTAACTTTTATCACAAGTATTAGTGCTAAAATTGGTATTTTACAATTGTCTATGTTACTTCAGGGCAATGTAATGTACTATGTCAATGACACAGGATATTATGTTTCTAAGATGGTCCTGAGACACCTCCAAGGGAGTGGTGGGAACAGTAAGAGGTAACTGACAGTCATATAAAATTAACTTTTCTGTTGTAAACGTGTATGCATTGTGAGAATTGTGTTGAAAACATATATACCTATTGAACTATGTGGTATTCCTTGGTTTGTACAAACTTTCATTTCCTTGTTCTTTTGGGGGTGGGAGAGCCACTTACCATGTGTGTGTTGCAGCAACAAAAGTTGTATTTCAAGAGGTTTTCTCTTGGAAATGTATGGTCATCCTGTTATTTCAGTGGGAAACAATACATTAATAAAGTGGTATTCCATGTTTTGGACCAAACATTGGCTTGTGTGTGAGTGTGATGTGGTACAACCACATAAGGGTCAATTTTAATAACTGAATTGTTTGATTCCAGTACTTAATGTTGAAAAATATCCTTATATAAGCAGACATTTAATTATGTGTTATTTATGTGTTGTATCCTTCTCTGTTTTAAGTAACATAAGTTTATGATACCCAAGTGTACAAATTCATGTAATCCCCCTTTCAGTGATTCTGAAAGCAGAGTAATAGTGCAGGCATTCAGGCACCATGGCACCTTCTGTTTGTGAAAGGACGTGGGGATATGGCTGACAGACTGCAGATTTGAAACCAGATAGTCAATGCAGGAGTGAATGCTTCATAGGGCCATTAAAATGATTTTATCAGTCCAGAGGAGAGCAACTTCAGTTGCATGTGAACAGCTGGCTAAGTGGGGGCGGGGTGCTACTGAGCCACCACTGACATCAAATGAAGAGTTCCTGTCCAATGTCAGAGATCCAGACAGCTCAGTGGGAACTGCATACCAACATGTGATTGATGTCAGAGCTGATGTGTCTGGGAGGACAGCTGTGTTCCAGGAGGAGCTTCCAGGTAAGCTTAATAAGCTTACATATGGCAAGTTTTAAGATTTGCTTGCATAGTAAAATATAGAAAAATGTAAGTAATACTTCCTGTGGAATTTTTTGTATGAACCTATTTATAAATTAATAGACTTAATGACACACTTGTCCATTACACATGGGCCGTGAGTGGACGTGTCAGCCAAGTTTCAGTTAAAACTATTCTTAACAGATATATAGGCAACATTGTGTATTCACTGTTCCCCTGTGTCAGCCAAGTTTTAGTTAAAACTATTCTTAACAGATATTTAGGCAAAACTGTGTATTCACTGTCCCCCTGTGTTATTGCAATTGTAATGTTTAATTTGCATCCTTGATTTATGACTTCCAGGACCATCCTCCCTACTAAGCGTGGAATACTCTGCAAATGGTAAGCAGAAACTTTTTCTTTGATTATTGATGACCATTTGTCAGATATATGCATTTATGTGTGTGTGAGGTGCGTATAATGTGTGTGTGTATGTGTAAATCAGCATGTACGTAGCCCACCATCTTGAGCCGCCAATATTAACCTTTCATCTCTTGGTTTGAATTCAACTCTCCTTAACCATTCCTGCATCCATTCCTGATCAACATGAAGTTTATCCAGAAAATTTCTATGCTTGCAACTATATTTATGCATTTTCCACATTTCTTGCCTTTTTGTCTGATCCTACACCTTATAATTGTTCTTTTGTTTTTTGGCACATACAGTTGCTGCCTGATTTTTATCTACATCTGGTTTGATTTCCATTCCTGCTTGATGCAGATATGCTCCTGCTAGGTTAAGCAAGGAAGTCATCTTAGTTTTTTTTTCCGCATGTTTCAAAACTTTCACTACATTTGGGTCTCGTGAGGTCAGCAGATATGTGTGAATCCCACAATTGCAGATCTGTACATGTAATCAATTTCAAGGAGGCCCATCCCTCCTTCAGAACAGAGAATATATGATCTTGGTATGCACTGATTTTTATAGATCATTTGGTGTGCATGTAGCATCCTTCTTGTTTTAATATCTAATCTAGCCAATACGTTTTGGGGCCAATCAATCACTCTAAAACTGTAAGTTAGGACAAGAAGAGCAAATTGGTTTATAGCTTGGATTTTGTTCCTAGATATCAATGCTGTTTTCAGGATTAATTTAAGTCTTCTAAAATATTCCTAAGTTTTTCTCGCATTTGCTCATATTTTATTCCTGATCCTTCTTCAGTTCCCAAGTATTTATACATTCCCTCTTGCTCAAGTTCCTTCATATCACATTGTTGTCCCAAACTGAGGTTTTCCTGGTGCTGCAGTTTTCCTGCTTGCATTTGCACATTTATAAAGGCCAAATGACATTCTAATATCATCTGAAAAAGTTTTGGCAACCTGCAGCTGTGTTTTCAGTTCCTTCCTTTATCATGGTTTAATTGCAAAGTGGTCTGCCATTGTTTTATGGTCCCTGTAACATAGTCAATCAGTGTAGGATGTATCTACATTTTTAAGCACTCTATTGTCTGGGAATTTAGGATACTATCAAATGCTTTTCTGTAGTCAGTGCATGCCATACTTAGATTCCTCCCCTTTTTACAGTTCTCCACTATGACTTTATTTAACAACAAATGATCCTTTGTTCCATATGACCTTCTTTTATTGCCCTTTTCTTCTACTGCCATAACTGAGTTTGAATGACTATAAATACTGTCAGCATCAATTCCCATGTATAGTTTATACATTGTCAGGAGGGAAGTTATCAGTCTATAATTTTTGGGGTAGCTTGCAGGTTCACTCTTATGTAGGAGTCAGATCGGTGTCTGTTTGGGGTGTGCATATAAATACTTCTTACTCATGGCTAGGTCTTCATGCAAAGATGTTAATACTTTTAACCAAAAGTTAGGCACTGAATCTGGGCCTGGGGTTTTCCAATTAAAGGCTTTTCTTAACTTTGTTTCAGTCTCTCCGGCTGTTACTTCATCCCGTTTCATAGCATGTACCTTTAAACTTCTTATTCTTTCTTTTACTTCTTTTATTCATTTAGAATCTTTGTTGTGTTTCACAGGATCTTCATAGATACTTCTCCAAAATGCATCTATTTCTTCTTTTTTTGGAGGGCTTTCAATTCATTTTTCCTTCTTTCTCAATTCTCTATAAACTTTTTTGGGGTCATCACTAAATTGCCTATTTTGTACTTTTCATAGGTGTGTTCTAGGCTAATGGCCCTGGTGCCTTTACAAGCCTAGCCCATAGGATTACCCTGGCATCATGCTACCCGACCTTATTTCCCAGTGCTTCTGTCGAGTAGAGCCACTGGAGAGATCGCCATGGTGAATTTTCTATTTCCCATCCACTCATCAAGATTTCTCTTGAAGAGGGCCAGTAAGGTGCTCTGTTTGACATGTAGGAAGTCTATTCCATAGCATGGGCAGTCTCTGGGTTATGAACCTGTCTCTCCAGCACATTCTATTGATTGTGATAATGAGGTTGAGGTCTCTGGAGCATGTGGTGTGCAGGGATTGGGATTTCTTTAGATGCAGCATTTCTAACAGAGCTAGATCACACATGGCTTTGTAAGTCAAACAGAGATCATCTCTAAGTAGGCAATATGAGACAGAGAATACTTGGAGTTTTTTGAGTCTGTCCATATAGGACAGGTGTTTAAGGCCTAAGATCTTCTTTGTGAGGTACTTTTGTGGCCTCTCCAGTTGTTGCAGGTGTTTAGTGAGGTACATGCCAAAAGGGGCATTGTACTTGATGATTGGCCTAATGAGGGAAGAGTAGAGGGAGACAATGACCTCTTTCTTTCTGGATGCAAAACCCTTAGCAATGAGATTTGCCACATAGAAGGACTTTCTGACACAGTGGCAATGTGGTGGTCAAAAGAGAGGTTTGCTGTCAACCTGTGTTCCTAGATATATTATAATGCCCTCTGTGTTCAGTGGACTACCACTGATGTGGTAATTTATGGGAACCGGGTTTTTCTCAAATGGGACGACAACACACTTTTTGGCATTAAGCTTAAGGCCATGGTTCTGACACCAGTTGTTGGTCTCAGTGAGGCCTTTCTGTAGGATGTCAACTTCACTTGGGGAGTTAATAATAGCTCCCAACTTGCAATCATCTGCGAACTTTGTCATCCAGAGTCCCTTCGTGTTGGCCTGGACTTCAGAAAAGTAGATACCAAACATGAGAGGACCCAGAACTGAACCATGTGGGACTCCACTCGTGACTGGTTGGCAGTCTGACTTGGAGTCAGCTACTTTCACACTGTGGGTTCTATCTGTGAGCCAGTTTGCTATCCATCTAGTGATATAGGAGTTGATGCCTAGGTTAGTGAGTTTTCCTATGATTCCTGAGTGGGGAATGGTATCAAAGGACTTGACCAGATCAAGGTAGGTCTGTATGAACCATCTTGCCTTTATCCACAGCTCTGGTGGCTGACTCAAAGAAGTCAACCAAGTTGAGCAGGCATGATCTACCCTTCACAAAACCAAACTATGTGGGATTCAGAGTTTGGAGATTCCCTATATCCTTGTTTATTAGGTCCATGATGATGAGTTCCATAGCTTTGCCTATCAGACTCATCAGGCTAATGGGGCAATAGTTCCCAGGGTCTGTAGTCGCTCCTCCTTTGTGGAGAGGAAATCTGTAGCAGTGCACCATTCACTAATGACAAAGCCTGAGGTGAGTCTGTGATTAAACAGGGCACATAGTTGAGGTGCCATTTCATTCTGTAGTTCATGTAGAACACAGCCAGAGATATTGTCAGATCCCATAGAACCTGTATTCTTGGCCTTGGACAGAGCTGTTTTAACCTGTGCAGCAGTAATACTAGATGCCTAGCAATATACTTGCATTGTGATTGTTTCTTTGGGGGGTAGAGGGGTAAAGCTGGCACTGAATCTGTCGGCCAGTATAGTGGCAATATCTGTTGGCTCAGTATAGGAGGTACCATTGTGCAGTAGCACAGAGCAAATCTGGGTATTGCTATGGAGATTCTTTATATAACTATAGAAGGCCCTGTAGTTGTCTTTACTATCTGCTGCAATTCTGTTTTCATAGCTTGCTTTAGAGGATTTAATGAGGGATCTCAACTTTTTGTTGAGGCTGATAAGGGAGTTTTTCCAGTCTTGGGACTTTGCCTTATTCTTCATTAGTTTCCTCCTTCTGTTGGAGAGTTTGTTTATGGCAGGGGACTACCAGATTGGCTTCTTTTTTTGGGGGGAGAATGTCTTGATTCTATTGGGTATGGTGAGAACCATGCATTTGTGTACGTGTTCGTACAGTGTATTGGTGTATGATTTTGCAGTCATGCAACTATTCTCCATTTGCATGGGTGCCGTGAAGTTAGCCACCTCTGTTTTTTGGAGCCCAAAGTTATCTCTGGAGAGGTTTTTCATGGTGGTTACCTTTGCAGGGCGGTGGGACGGATGTGGATTTCCAAGGTGAATAGTTTGTGGTCGGATCTAACTAGGGAGGAATTGACTATTGTTGTAGAGCAACAGTAGCCCATGTTAGTAATGACTAGGTCAAGGATGTTGCTACCTCTAGTGGGGGTAAGAACAAGCTGGTCCAGGGCATTGGAATTAATGAATTCCAGGAAACGTTGGACAAGTCTATTGGTACATGAGTAGTTTTCCCAGTTAATGGAGGGATTGTTGAAGTCGCCCAGTATGAGAGTGTTAGGTTGGACCCTAATATTCTCCAGGGTGCTTAGGAACATGGAGTGTGAGTCTTGGGACATGACTGGGGACTTATAGAAGGCTACAACCTGAATCCTTTATATTTATCTGTGTATCTTCTAAGTTTTTCCGCCTGTGATGAAATTTTCAATTTATTATTTGCGATAGTGCATGACAGATCCTGGTCTGTTCTAATTCTGTGCATTGCTTTTATCACATCTATCTTTCTTAATATTTTTGTTGATCTATTCCCTCTTCTATAGTCTTCTAACAGTGACACTTCTTGTCTTAATTGCTTTATATTTTTCTCTATTCGATGCTTCCATGATGGTATTCAATTGCTCCCCTTCCTTTTCCTCACTACCTTGTGATCTTTATCAGTTACTAATTTAGCTGCACAGTAACATATCCTGTTTACTTCTGCTATATTGCATGGATCTCTATGGACAGTCCTAATTACTGTGTTCATTTGTTTTATCAGACTTCTGACTTTTGGGGTTTTATTGACCTTTTGCAGTCTATTTCTTTCATTGATTTTAATATATCTGTCTATGTCCATTAAATCAAGCAACTCTTCCCTTAGTTCATTTTCTTCCAGACTGCAGGCACGTCATTTGTTTTCCACTTCCTGCGGTCATTCTATAGAAAGTTCTACAGCATCTTCCTGTGGTACCTTCTCTTCAGTTTCATTCTGTGCCATCCATTTCTCTGTCATATGGGAACTCACTGGCCTATCACTCCTCAGCATTGACTGCATCAGAGTTTCTGCAGTCTCCTGTTCCTCCCTTGCTGTCTAGCTTTAAGTGAACATTTATCCTGGTTTCCTGTGGAAGACTCCAAAATATCTCGATATGGCACCTGACCAATTGCTTCCTGTTCCACTGGTTTCCCCTTAATTTGGATATTCATTGCTCTATCCTGTTGTGGTGCTTTCTGAATTAGATTTTCTACACTGAATCCTTCACTTTGCAGGTGCTCCATAACCTCAATTTCTATTTCTTTAACTCCTCCATTACTGATCTCCTTTTCTACTTTTCCTCTTCGTCTTCTTATTTTTTGTATTGTACAGTTTTCCATATCCATATTCCTTTGCCTATATTTCTCTTCAAATATCTTTGTGCTCTTTTTGTATTGGTTAGTTTTGCTTTCTCCTTGGTATAAATATTACACCATATTAAATCTCTTTTTCTTTCCAATGTCCATATTTCTTCTTCAGATGTCTCCTGATCTTCCTGCTTCTCTTACTTTGGGGACTCACTCCATCATGCTGTGATGCAGCCTGTGTTAAACTTTCGATATTAAATCCTTCACTCCACAGGCACTCCATAACTTCAACTTCTATTTCTTTAACTCCTGCTTTACTAATCTTTTTTCAACATTCCATCTTTGCAATATTATTTTTTTGTGAAATTTTCCATATCTGGATGCCTTTGCCTGTATTTCTCTTTGAATATCTTTGTGACTGCTTTCTCTATAGTAATAAACTTGGCTTGCTCCTTTGCATAAATATTTCACCATACCAAATCTCTCTTTCTTTCTCATGTCCAATATTCTCTTTCATACTTTTCAAATATCTCTTGGTTTTGTTGTTTACATTTTCACACTTCCTCAGATGCTTCTTTTTCCAAACAGATCAAAGTTTCTTGATCTATATACTGTTTTTCAAAAAATTGCTGTATTAATGAATGCAAATTTTTATTTGTAGCTTCTGACAGTTTTTCCTGTGAAAGTATTTTTCTTTCCTCTAATTTATCTCTTAATCTCTTTGTATATCCTCTATCTGGTAATTCTGGGCTTTTTGCATAATAGTTACAATATATAATTTCTTTCTTATCCTCAATAGTCCAGTCTATCATCCTTATGGCTCTTCTTTGGCCTGTCAGTTTTTGTGATTTTTCTGAACTGCTACTTCTTTCTACAACAGGGGGGCCATCTTCCCCTTGGGCCTGGCCCCATTGTAGGAATGTTTCTGCATTTTTAGGATTCTACACTGTCATTTTTCCCAGTCCTGGCACCATTGTGCCTACCAGGATTGGGCACTTTTTTATCCTGGGATTGTGCACCCAGTTATCTTTTTTTGTTTTTGACTTACTTCTGTCCACAATATATGCTATATAAATACAGTCTATATATCAGTGTCACCTTGGTGAAAGTTTGTGAAAAATACGGTCTACCTCGTGAATGTACTCACCAAGACTTGAAGATGAATTCAACTTCAGCAATACTACTCTCCTTTGCTTGCTGACTTTTCATCTCTCCACTATGTGTGTCATTATGTGTCACTTGATGTTTGTTTAGGGCTGTCATGGAGATTCAGTCACCTTCCACCTTCCTCTAAGGACATGCTTAGGGTTGTAGATGTGGCACAGGCTGATATGAGTGACTGCCTCCACTGTGTGGCCGATTCAATGGATCGGGTGAATAACATGATGAAATGGGCAGTGTCTGTGATGGAACATCTGATGGGAGGGGGACAGCATCCATGTGGACATAAGTTAGCATCATCATCTGATGTTAGCCAATGTGGCTGCGCCTGAGTTAGCTCCCATAGTGGCACTACTTCCACTGCTCCATCAGTGATTCAGGTGTCCACACCCAGATGTAGTAGAACATAGGGTCATGGTCCTGGGTGTACTTGTGAAGAGAGTTTGTCCAACAGACATTTATTTTATTTTACATTTATTTATTTTATATTTGTTGACTGGGCTAGTTTAACTGAATATATGCCCATTTTCAGTAGAGGCCTGAGGAGAAAAGCTCTCAGAAAAAAATATTATACAGAGAGTCCAAAAAAAAGAAGAATACAATTATATAAGTATGTGACCGATTAACATATGTTGTAGCAGCAGTTATAAAGTTACATATTGGACACTTGCAGCAAAAAAACATTTTATGTCCATGAATTTACACAGCACAGTAAGGGGATAAACCAAACAAAAA
Organism: Protopterus annectens; assembly: GCF_019279795.1. Taxonomy (NCBI): domain Eukaryota; kingdom Metazoa; phylum Chordata; order Ceratodontiformes; family Protopteridae; genus Protopterus; species Protopterus annectens. Next base: position 1,543,318,966 of record NC_056733.1, read on the forward strand.
TTTTTTTTTTTTGTTTTTTTTTTGCTTCCAACAAAGCTAGTAGAGGAGAGAAAAGTATCGGAAAATAAATGTTTGAGCTGAGAAAGCGTTAAGCCAAGGGGAGATAGTATCAGTCAGGATTGGTGAATGGGCATCAGTAGCATTCAGGTAGAAGAAGCACATCTGACCATGGGCATGGACATTGCCAGTGCAACTCTTGGCAGAGCCAGTTCTCAAGCTTAGGGGTGATGATGATGAACTGCTACCTCTGCTATGTATGGCTCACACCTGCCTGACATGCCAAGATGTATTGCTAGCAGACACTCACACATATGTATCACCTGGAGTGCCTATACAGACACACACACACACATAACATCTATATTGATTATTTGGGTTTCTATCAGTTCATCGAAACGTCAGCAGTTTGAACACCATATGTTCAAACTGTGATGTTCGAAAACTGATTATCGCGAAGCCACAGAACACCGAATTATTTCCCAGGGAAAAAATTCGGTGGGCCGTTTCTGTGGCTTTGCTATATTCAGCACTGTGGTGGAAAGTTACGGGTTGGGTTCAGGTAAGTGTGCGATTGTGCAGATGTTAGGGTTAGTGCGCGGGTGTGTGATAGTGACAGACTTTAGGGTTAGGGCGGGATAGGTGAGTTAGGGTTAGGGCATGGGTCAGGTGAGTGTGCGATAGTGACGGACCTTAGGGTTAGGGTTTGGGTTAAGGTAAGTGGATAGATAGTAGTGTATGTACAGTTTAGTGTAGGGTTACATTTAGGATTTTAAGTGTATGTGTGTGGAGTGATTTTTTTTGGTGTGCTTGTGTTGTGTGTGTGTTTCTTGGAAAAGCAATGTTTTTTTCCTGGGAAAAAAATTGCTGTTCTAAGACTTCGATGTTTTTGCACTTCAAGGTTAGAAGTTCAAACATATGGGGTTCGAACTTCAGCCGTTTTGTTGAAGTGATATAGACCCAATTATTTGTATGAAGTACAACTCATTCTGTATCAGTGGCCATTTGATAATTTATCTAAATGTCTACCTGCCTGGCTTTCTTATTCACACATATTCACCACTTCAGTGTCAGCCTTGCCCCCCAAACAACAACCTGTGCAAATGATGATAACTGTGCCATATCCTTGATTCTATCTTTTGGATTCAGTAGTACATAAGTCTTTTGTCTGATGCACAGGGTGCATAGCTAACTGCTTAGTATAACATGTTTGTGATGCTCTTTTGAAAATTGTACTGCTTTCTTACAGGTTTTTGTACTGTGTGACTCCTTGATGCATGATGCCTATTAGTTGATAGAGAACACATCTAGTGACATAACTAGCCCTGTCACATATTGATGTCATTGCTGTAAAACTCACCCACCTTCTACTTAGGTACATTAGCAAGTAAGAGTATGCAAGGATCTGCCATTCATTTGTGTTCTTAGCCATCCGTTTTCCTATTCCAGGTTCAAAACTTACCTCAATACTCCAGCAGTAACAAGTGTTTTAATACAGGATTGACTTTGTGTGATGGTAGCATTACGCAGCCATTACATGGGTAAGTAAAGTTGTACACATTGTCTAGCATCAATTTTACTGTATTTATGTGCATAGGATGAACATTTTACTCCCTTAGGTGGTAAGCATGTGTGCCATCTATTGCCTCTTGGCCAGGGTGAGGGCATATTATGCACATCTACATCCATACCTCTCAACTTTACAGATTTTCACAGAATGTCCAGATTTTGGACTCATTTTTTTGGTGTGTTCCTTCTAAAATCTGTACCTTTCTGGCAAATAGCTGAGGATTGAAGTAATTAAATAATGACAAATATTTAACTTCACATCCTTCAGAAAATTCATGCTAATGCAAAACCTATTATTCTATCAACTTTCTAAGTTTGTAAGAGCAATATTTCAAATCTATCCCTATCCCCCCCCCCATTATTTTAGGCTTTCTCCAGATTTATTGCTCTAAGAGGTTGAGAGGTATGCACATCTACCTATAGATCCCCTTCTGAAGCTCAAAATCTCATATAATCAAACTTAATTTTTACAAGGCAAAAATCGCAGAACCTTGAATACCCAAACAGCATTTTTTTTCCCAGGGTAAGTAAACACTTGCCCAACATGCCCTTTTCTAAACTGAAGTGTACTCCATGTGTTGCTATATATAGTTAGGGAGGTTGTGGGGGATGCAGCCTCCCTACATTGGGGGGTGAGAGCTAGGTGGATTTTAATTACTATGGTGTATGCTTTGTTTAAGTTTGAGCAAGTGTTTACTTAACCTGAGGAAAAATTTGCCGTTTGGGTATTTAAGCTTTCATAATTTTCATCTTGTGAAAATAAATTTTGATTATATGAGAATTTGAGGTTTAGAATTAGTCCCTACTTACACCCACAGTGGCTGGTGGTTCCTCCGCTGACTCATTCACCTGTGTTTGGCTGTGATGACCTTGCCAGTGGTCGTGGGATATGTACCCCTTCCCCTTGGTGTTCCTGTTGAAGCTGTTTCATCAAGATAATATTGTGAAGGATAGCACAGAAAGTTAAAATTTCAGCATAGGTATGGTAAATTGTACTGATGTATCTATGCACCAGCACTGTGACTTCAGCAGCCCAAACACATGCTATGTTATATTTCTTGTTTGAGCATGTGCCTCATTATAGTGTTCTTCAATGGGTGTCTGTGCATTTCTGATGGATGTCATCAGCCATGGTTCGAGTGCATACCCTGCATCACCCAGTAAATGACCTTGTGGGATACCCCTCTAGAAACCCTCTGATAGAGTTGAGAGTTGTGCCAAATTTGGGAGTCATGGTAACTGCTGGGGTTGCAGGCCCACATATTCAGGATGATTCCCTTAGTGTTACATATGACCTGGTAGTTAATGGAATGGAAGCCCTTTCTGTTTATGTACACCCTTCCCTTTCCCCAGGTGGTGCTTTGATTTTAATGTGCATGCAGCCTATGGCACACAGGACTTCAGGGAAGTGTACTACAGGGTAGAAATCCTGCATAGTTGTATCTCTATCCTCAGGTGTATGGGGAAAATGTATGTAGTCAGTGGCATAAACTGAATGAGGATCCTGGATGCTGATGCCTGTGGCACTGTCAGCATATCCCCTGTTGTTCTCTGGAAAGTTCCACTAGCTAATATTCTAAGTTCCACAGATACCTTAGTTTCCAGAGGTATTTGTTCCTCTTGGTTTGCCCTTGCTGTCAGTTGAGGACCGCAGAGGTTACAGAGTAGTATGCCTCTATCCATTCTGTAGTGCTCTACAACTTCCATCACAAGCAGACTATGAAAAGTTAAGCAGAGTCAATCTCCTTCTTGGTCAAGCAGCAGTAGCAACACTGACTTGGTCATGTTGTACATACACATCCAGAAGAACAACAGCAGCTTCTAACATTCTCTCTGTGTACAGTAATTTCCGTGGCTGCATTGCAATATGTTTTGCAATTCAGGGCCAAAATCTGTACCGAGTATACACAATTGTTTTATGGCTTGGTGATAGCTCCTCCATCTTGGAATGGTTGAATAGAATACAAGTCAGCTCCTTATGCTGCAATTAATGTGCCACAATGTTTACCATGTTTGTGCAGCTCTGCATGGCATATAAAGCCATTTACTGAATACAAGTTGGTGCACTACCATTTAGTAAGCCATGCAGGCTTTATTGAATCTGCTAAAACACCTAGAACGAAGAGATGAATGCTGGAAACTGCCCAAATTGGATCGCAGTCACAAAAATCAAATATCCTTGAACAGTTAACTAAACACAATTTTATTAGTGTTTTCGGAAACGGCTATGTGTTTCCTTCCTCAGATAAATGAACGGAACAATAAATCAGTCACTTACAGCCCTTTCATTTAAAACCCTGAAAGCATTATGTGATGCTAATTAAATTATGCAGACACTTAGCCTAAATTGACTAGTCTGCTTAAAAATCTTTACAGGAATATACTCACAACGTACATTAAATCGCAAATAATTTCAAGTAATTGGAACTAATGTAAAATATGTATGTATATGTAAATGATATTAATAAAATGTGTTCCAACCTAAAATTACAATAAACCATAATGATTGTCACATTTCATGGCCCCATTTAAAAACCCACGTAACTGTACCCATTACACAGAACAAATACATAGTATTCAATACTTCAAATAATGACTCTATTAAAAATTAGTAATTAATAACCTCACCCAGCAAGAGATGTGGCAGAACTCGAAAGTCAGCACCCAAGAAGTATTTGCGCATAACCAACCTAGCTGTCAAATGTAAAATACTAAATACCTTTAAGCTAGAAGTTCTTTCTAACAAATAACTGAATAATAAATAAATAAATCAGCAAGAATGAATGCAAGTAAGCTTCGGGAAATTGATACAGGACCGCATTGAACAAACCCATGCGTCCTTCAAGTGTCCGTCTAGTAAATAAGGGCTTCCTTATCTATTACATGCAAGCTTTTTATAAAACGCTAGCAATAGATAAGTGCTCATTGAGACCCGGGGGAAATGTGGCTCCAGTTCTTATTTGCCAACATAATTCTTGTATTTCTAAACAAATTTGCCATGGTCCAACATAGGGGGCATCATCTATCTTTTTCAACACCATAAAATCAAACTTATGGCCTGGGAATTCCACTATATGGCTAGCCAGTGCATTATTAGTATCTCCTTTTGAGATAGCATAATAGTGTTCGTAAATGCGCTGTTTTAATTTGCGCTCAGTTTTCCCTATATAGAACGCGTGGCATGCTGTGCATGTTGCCACATACACTATAGCTTTAGTGTTGCAGTTGTATTTGCCCATTACCTTATACTGAATTTTGTTAACCAGAACTGTAGTTCCTTCCTTAATAAACTTACATTGTGCACAGCAGCCGCACTTACTCATCCCAACAGTGGAACTCCTCATTTTGGGTCTACCAGTTTCTAAAAGTGTTTTCAGATTAACCCCCTGCCTAAAAGTAATAGCCGGTGGGCCATTACAAATGTTCTGAATGTTTTTGTCGTTTGAAAGCAAGATCCAATTTTTGCTCAAAATCCCCCTTATAAAATGGTGGTCTGTTGAAAAGGTACATAAGAACCTAAGATTGTTGTTAGATTGGCTAAGTTGGACCCTGCTTACACTATTACCCCCTGGCTCACTAATTTGATTAATAACATAGTGAGAGGATAAGATGGGGCTAAAATGTCCCGTTCTACGTTTATATTCCACTTCTTCTGTGATTTCCTTTATCAATTTTATCGGATAGCCCCTATTACTAAACATGTCAACTAGCTTCTTGCATTCTACATTAAAATCATTGTCATCAGTTACCATTCTTGCCGCCCGCACCATCTGCCCTTTTACAACTGCTTTCTTTTGGTGGTGCGGGTGGCAACTGGAATAATGCAGGAAACCATTGGAGTACATTGGTTTTCTGTAGATATTACTCTTAAATCTCCTATTCAAACAATCCTTATGAAGCAAGATATCTAAAAAACTAATTTCAGTATAATTGAAATTAAATGTAAACTCTAAAAAATTGGTTAAATTGGTAATAGACTCAATGAAATGAGGAATATGGTCCGAATGCCCCTTCCACAGAATGAACATGTCGTCCTGCTACCTAGTGTACCAGGCGACTTGAGTTTGGAACATGGGATTTTGAAATAATAATGTGTTCTCCCATTGAGCCAAGACACAATTAGCATACGCCCCCCCCCACAGGGTGAAGCCATGGCTCCCCCTGATGTTTGTGTGAAGGTACGACCTTAAAACTTTATTGAATCTGCACCTATGTCTATATCTATATCTATATCTATATCTATATCTATATCTATATCTATATCTATATCTATATCTATATCTATAGCTATATCTATATCTATATCTATATCTATACCTATATCTATATCTATATCCATATCTATATCTATATCTGGTTACCTATCAAAACATCTACTCCTCATAACATCTAAACTCAAACCATCAAGACCATAACATCTAAACTTCAAAACATCTAAAAGTCATAACATCGAATCTCAAAACATTGAAAACTAAAAAGCAACTATAAATAACATCCCACACACTGTTTACTACATTTCTGCAGGGGTGCAAGTTAATTTCCTAACCCCACTGTAGTGCGTTCTTGGAGATGGTATATTTAATTTACAGGGGGGGTGTGGGGGTCAGAAACATAGTAAACAGTGTGTGGGATATTATTTAGAGCTGCTTTGTAGTTTTCAATGGTTTTAGATTCAATGTTATTACTTTTAGATGTTTTGAAGTTTAGATGTTATGGTCTTGATGTTTTGAGTTTAGATTCTAGTGAAGTGAAGAATATAATTTCAGCAAACTGGAATATATTGACTAGTGACCAGTCTATAAAAAATAAGCTCACTGACAGACCACATTTTGTTTATAAAGCTGGTAACAATATCAAAAGAATTATTGAAATTAAATCTAAATATCAACAAAGTGGTAAGGTTCAGAGAACTAGTACTAAAAAATGTGGCCAATGCAATTTTTGTAAATATATACTGGATTCGTCCAGCATTGTTCTCAAAAATTGCTTGAAAAGCAAGATTTGGTTTGCAGGTGGTAATTGCTTGACTAAGCATATAGTGTATCTAGGTGTTTGCCAAACATGCATGAGTTTTTATGTGGGGAAGACCGATCGTTGCTTGAAAAATAGAATTTATGATCACACATACTGCATGAGGAAGTGTGACGTGAACAATGCTTTGTCGAGGCATCTCATTAACAGCCCCAAATGTAAGGTGTTTAAATTTGCAATATTGGATGTGGTTACCCCCAACCCACGAGGTGGTAATATCAAGGCAGTCGTGGGTGAGAGGGAGATTAGGTGGCAGATTAGGTTGAGCTTAATGAGATGATTCCCACTAAACCCTTAGTAAAGGTGTAATCTAGTGCAATTTGTAATATATTCACTATTAATTCATTCATATGTTATGGTTATGTGAATTGGTGGCAGATTTGCATATTCACTTGTCCCAATTTTATGAAACACATGTATATGCATAAAACTGATTGATATTTGCCAAACACAATGTCAATGCAAAAGTTTTTTTTTTTTCTTTCATAATGCATATAAAATATTTTTTAAATTTGTTATAAGTGACAGTTAGCTGTTACTTTTTAATATAGTCTCATGTTTTTGAAAAATGTCTTTTATATTAGTAATGGGTGTGGAACTTTTCATTGTTTTAGCTTTAGATTTTTAGGGAATGCTAGATCTAATTTTATGTATGGATGAGTAAGGTACAACTTTAAGATTTGCACATTATCCAAAAGTCAATTATATAATTGATTAATTGTTGATTTTGGCGGGCTTTTAAGTTTGTATATAAGGTATTTACTTTTGTTACATGTTGTTCTGATGAAGACAGTCGTGGACTGTGGAAAGCGCTTAACCAACTTTTGTACTAATAAATTTTATTGTTCGAGCATAGAGTCCGGCTTCCTGGTGTTGTTTTGCTGTGTTCCAGCTAGTTTTTCCTGTTTTGAGTTTAGATGTTATGACCATTCGATGTTTTGATAGGTAACCCTATATCTATATCTATATCTATATCAATTATTTTAGAAAAGCTGGAATTATCCTTGACACAGTACTTTCAGACTCGGTATATGCGTTTCTAGTGCACTTAATTTCTCAATATTTTGGGGCTCACATTCACAGGTCTCGATCATACAATGGGAACCCAAGTGGGTGATGTTGCATCATTACTACTACTACTAAACAGTAAGCTTTAAAATATTATCTAGTGTAACAGTTATATTTCTTGCATTATGTTGTGATATGAAACATCTGTTCCTGTATTCTGTAATACAAACACTTACAGATTATATAAGTTTAGTAACAGTGATGTTTGTAGTCTTTGACACGTTGTCAATTGTGTTGTTTTGATTTACTAGCAAAGTACACCAAATACAGTTTTGCTGAAGGAACCTGACTAGCAAAGAATTTCTCCACTTAATTATAATTTTTTTTCTGATTTTCTGTCTGTCAGAGTAACATTACATGTAACAGTCTCACTAAATGCAATCTCATTACTTTTCATTCAGTGAAATGTCTTTTAGTGAACATATACGTACGTCAGTAAACCATATGAGAAATGCTGTGTGCATGTGCGCATGTGTAGAAAAGAGCTGGGATTACTTTAAAATTTGAAGTATTTGTTGTGGATGAGATATTTGGGAAATGAAAGATAAATACTATAGTTGAGAGATCCAGTAGAAGAGTTTTAACAGTTAAGGGATGTGGCCACATGCTTTATTTTGTAGGTACCTTCTTATATTTATATTTAGAGTTGATGAGATTACATACTGTACCTGAGATATGCAAATTGTGAGAAATGTGTATGCTTACATTTGTTTAGCTATACACACACACACACACACACACACACACACACACACACACACACAAACATATATATATATATATATATATATATATATATATATATATATATATATATATATATACATGCACACACACCACAACACACTGCAGCAATATGTATATCATCCTCTTACTCTTCTTTGTCCTTTTCAATAGTTCAAAATGTACTACATGACATATGACTTGCAAGCTTTCTAAACATTTATGCTAGGTAACTTTAATATAATTGCCTCAGTTCCAAAATATACTTAATTCAATTCCCCAAACATAGGCAAACAATGAAACCCAAATTATAGACTGCCATTAGTTCTGGCTACACTCATAGTATTAACCAATACATAATGGAGATGTATACGAGTCAAGTGCTCTCAAATAGTTAAAGTGACAATTGTCCTGTTTTTTATTATTGATTTTTAGGACACCTGAAAGCCACCTCAGCTTATTACACCAAGAGTACACATTAAAGCCAAACAAGACACACACTCAAGCTACAGAATGGTCATCTATAAATGCTACAAGTGACCTTGATGTAGCACTACTCTATTTAATCAATAAGCTATCAGAAATTCAAGGCAACCTTCTCCCCATAGTATGCAGAAGGCTTAGATGACACATTTATCAATGACTTACAGCAGAAATAACAAAGGTAATTTAACAAAGAGATACAGTATGGAAACAGTGAAAACAAAACTCAGCCAGTAAGCAACTCCAAGAAAGGTATCTTAAGAAATTATGATAACAATAAACTTATCTAGGGCCATAGACCTAAGAAGAAAGATGGAGTACCCTGCAGCTTCTCATGAACACTTCTGGAAAAAATAAAGCAACTAACAGCAAAATCACAGACAAAACCTATTCAGACTTAATCTAACCTAAGGACTATGGTAGTACCAATTGTACACTTGACTCTATTCAGATGCTGTACTTCATCTTTGCAATTACTTTTTTGCTTATTTTTTTCAGAATTTAGTTCTTACTATTCAAATTCATTTGGCAATTTATACTTGTTTAGGGTAAACCAAATGCTGAGCTAATAAGTTTGCATGTATTCAGTTAATTACACTGTATTTATATATTTTCTTTTTGTTTGTGTATATATTGTTAAATGTTTGTTGCTACCATTTGTCTTGGACTTAACTTCATTCAGTGTTTAGGGATTAGTACATTTGCCCAGTCATCAAGGAAATAAACAAATACAGACATACATACATGCATACATACATACATAAAGCTATACAGTGCTGCTCAGTGTGTGATTTCTCCTTTCAGTCCCAGTAATAAAAATAATGTTGAATATCAGGAAATTGCATCCTGTTTCCTGGAAATACCTTCTACCTTTAACTCAGGTATTTAATACACATGTGTAAATGTGATATATGCATATATTTTGTGCATAAACCACATCACTGATAGTTGTGAAGTAAGGCTGTGGATGTGTGATCTATGCTATGGTGAATCTCTTTTATGAACTAGTCTAATGCCTGGATCACTGACAAGCACCAATATGCACAACCATTGTACACAACTACTGCATACATTGCTTATAAAAACTCCAAATTGAAAAGAATTGTGAAAATTATGTATATATATATAAATATGAAGTGCTATAAAATCTTTCATTGTGAGAATTATATATATAAAATTATGATGTGCTATAAAATCCTTCACTGGGAAAAGTACCTTAGACAATGTAGACAGATGAAATAAAGAAGAAAGATGCATATTTTTATACAAATGCCTCAATAGCAGAGCTGTTATATATTATTATATTTTCCCATGTTATAAAATCAACTATGTTTTGCTGCTAGTACCTTTTGCGTGGGCTGGTAATTTTGCAAACTCTTAATTAAACATGGTCATAAGCTCAAAGTAAAATAAAGTATTATGACTAACAACAGGTTTTACCAAAAATTATACTTTGAGAGCTGTGTGCAAATAATTGTGATTTTGAGAGCAAACCATAACTATTCATGCATAATTTCCTGGTAAAAGCTGTTATGTTAGACTTTAGAGTGAATGATATTTTGAATGTTTTTGTTTCCATATTTTAAAATCTGAATATAATTTTGACTTGTTTTTTTTTTCTTTTTCTCTTTTCTTTTGTGTCACTGTAGTTCTTCCGTCTTTCTGTTATAGAATGTGTCTATTCTTCTGTCCAAGTGTTTGAATTCACAGTGCACCTGAATGTTGACATGGGTTCTTCCTTTCCATGTGAGGCACTTTATTAACTTTCATTCATTCTTTCATTATTTTAATTATTTTGCTTATTTATTTAGTTGTATTTGACTGCTTTAAATCTACTCTGACACCAAAGCAAAGTAATAAATTGAGTAAATACAGGAAAGCAGCACAAGTCTGTAATTTAATATTTTTTCATAAATCATGGCCTTATAAAACAATTGCATATCTTTTCACAAAATTACACATAGAAATGTTGTTTTATGGGGATGGTTAATTTGTGATGACAGAAATGCCGTAAATCTATATCTTTTAACAGTAATTGTATTCTTTTATAATAGTACACTGCACGATTTTCTTTTGTAGGGGACCAAGCATAACATCTGGTAAGGTGACTTGTTCAGAGTTGAATATTATATAAATGGAAAGTGAGGAACTCAAACTCAGAAGTATAGAATGAACCTTGTTAGCAGACCGTAGCCTCAACCCCCTGCATCTTGGGGTCTATATGACACTATCAAATGGACTAAATAGTGAATGCTATTTAGTCGATCCGATACTGTCGAAATGGAAAAATAGCAAAGTCACAGGACATCAAATTTTTTCCCAGGGAAAAAATTTGGTGGACTGTCTTCGGGGCTTTGCCATTTCCTCCACTATGGTGTGATCTTGGAGTTGGTATATTTAAGTAGGGGGTGGGGGGGGCGAAGCCCCCAGTTAAATTTGTGTTTGTTTATTTTTTTTTTTTACGGAGCAGCAAATTTTTTTCCCTGGGAAAAAATTTGCTGTTCCGTTTGTCCGGTATTTTGTTGTTTTGATATTATTGGTACGATGAAATAGCGTTCGCTATTTACATCATATGATATGATATAGGCACACGTGTTGTGGTATGAAGCCTACTTGAGGTGTAAAGGATTGGTTTATGCATCCAGTAAATATTTGGATTCTTTAAGGACACATGAGTTACCACCTTTGGGGAGTAACTCATAATTTACATTACTATTTCACTAATCTGTTTCAATCTCATTCTTACCAATAACAACTCTTATAGAAATGTTTCAGTTTTCCCTTTTCCAGAATATTTAAGAGAACTTGAAGTAAACAGATGCATTTAGGCACAATGGAAACATTCATGGTACTGGGTAAAATCCATAGTCGCAAGGCTATTAACATTGTCTGAAAGCATAGTTTGGTGAATCAACTCACAGAATCTCTTTGGTTGAACTGTGTACATCTAAAATCCTTTGCAGTGAGGAGAATCCCCTGTACTCTGCATTTAAGTACATCTTTCTTAAGTCTGTAATACACCAGAGATGACAGTTTATAATGCACAATAAACTTTGTGATCTGTTTTTTTTTTTCACTTTATTATCCTCTGGCCATTGATCATGCTCCATTAGCTAAAGGTGATCAGTGCAGGCCATCCTTGTGATCTATTTTCTTTTTCTTTCTTTCTTTCTTTCTTTCTTTCTTTCTTTCTTTCTTTCTTTCTTTCTTTCCTTTTTTTCTTCTGTACTTGTCAGGCTTGATAAAGAATTAATTAATGTGGACCTTTTTTTTCAGACTCATGCTTGGAACACTGTCTGGTTAAGTGACTTGGTAAGAGTCACACATTATTTAAATTAAGGCAGAGGACATGGGAGGTGATGTGCCCCACATTTTTCATGTTCAGCAAAGCATTTCACTTGATTTTGAGCAAAGAGCTATATAAAAGTTATCAGAATCTGATTTGCTAGCAGCATTGTTTTTCTGTTCTTTCTGGAGGCATTTCTTACAGTCACCTAACTCCATTTAAAATCAGATATGTATCCTAGTTTACTTTTCGTCAGCAGCTGTATCTTCACATGTCTATCATGTTTTATTTTATACCCTCCCAGGATAAAACACAAGTGGGCTGATTCCCAGTAACCCAACAGCAAGTTATGACCCTATGTCCATCTAGTATTAGTACAAGTTTTGTTATGTGGCAGTGATCCAGTGACTCAGTGAGACTTTGCAGAGTCAATGGCTTGGAACTATGCTCTGCTATCCCCTAGCATCATGACATGCGTAACATCAGCAATGCAAAAACTCATCTTAAGGAGTTCTGAATGGTCATACTTTATGTTAAGGACCTGATTGGGTATCCTATTTTATCTATCTTTAAGACTAAATTTCTATCATCTTTAGAATACAGTGCATCAATAACTCCATAATATTGCCAAAACCTGGAACTTTATCCTCGTCATTGCTAGACTTGCTGATAATAAGCATAATTTCACACTCAAAATGAAGCAACATCTCTATATTTCCTGGATATGTCCCTATAAGTTAATTCTTAAAGCACTGCTCATAACCTCATATTACTACATACATACATTGTTTTCCTTTAGCACCTGCTCCCTCAAATAGCTATTTACTTCTGTCCCCCCACCTATGTTCTAGTCTTCCTTTATTTCACTACTGTCTCTTGTTTACTGCACAAGTCAGTCATACTCCAAGCTGTCTGGGTAAATTTTCTCTTGTTTTTGTAATTGTTAAATCTTGAAACACTATAAACCAATTGCACTATTTAGGTACTCAGTGTAAACTGTGTAATGTTCATTATTTTTCTGCCTGGGCCTCCCCTGAAAAGGGGACCTGTGCTCAATCAGACTTTCTTGGTAAGCAAATCAAAATAAGTAAAATAAAGTAAAATCTCTACTTTGGCCACAGTGATGGAGAAAATCAGCAACTGGAATACCATTTAAAATGTGACACTCACACAGAATTTAAACCACTGTGACCACTGGCCCAAATGCATCTCCTGTGAGTCCTTCAAACCACTGTCCTCATTTCACAAATGCTGAGCAAAGACAGTTCAAAACTCACAGGCTGGGTTCATATGTCAGCTTACAAAACTTGTACTAGGGACATGACTTACATTCACTTACTTGGAATCTCAAGTTTGATTCACATCTGCTTGAACATGTCAGCTGAAGCAGGAATTTGCTTGAGTTGCGATGCGTATTTATTTATTTTTTTAGAGGAGACATTTCTTGGTGGTAAAACATATGGTTAGTGAAAGGGTGAGGCAGGTATTACATTGCCAATCAATAATCTCTCTTTCTCTGAGCTGCAGAGACCTTGGATGGAAAAATAATAAAATAAAGAGTATGGGAGATGAAACCCTCAACATGGAGAGGAACCCAACAGCTTGTACCCCCGCACACATTTTTTTATTGCACATTTAATCATAAATTATTGAGACTGAGTATTCCCATTAGGAATCTGTGTACTTGAGGTTTTATTTATGAACACTTGAGACCTAAGTTCAGATGATGCTTGGATGTATCAAGTACCCTTAGTAGCTGAACTAGGCATTATGATGTTTATGAGCAAATAAGGAAAAGCAATGCAGAAACACCACACATACACACATACACAAACAATGCATTTTTGTAGGTGAACATCTCCCCATCCCTTATCTGTTATACTTCATCTGCACTTCCTTCCTTTAGTATTCCATTTCAAAGGTAGCTAAATCAGGGAAAGCAGTGATAAGCAACAAGCAGTGAAATCCTGCCTTGCTCTTTTACTGAGAAGTGTGGGAATATGACAAATAGTAGAGCAGTCAAAGACAAGCAACATAATTTGATGAAGTGAGACGCAACAACTGAAGAAATCTGTACTGAGCAGCAACATGTAAGCTGGTCTAAGCAGCCTCCTGCACCTCAGAACAGGCAGGCTACTGAGCAAGTAAGAGATCTCATATCTGTATTACAGAGTGAGAAGTGACAAACCCAACATTAGTTTAATTTGTAAGCATTGCTTTGAATAAGTGATTTATGAACATCCTTGCATTATAAAGTCTTTGTTAATTTCCATACCTAAAACAATGCTTGCCTTAAAGAAGGGGTAAACTGCACTTTTTTCCACACCTGTGTTTTTCATTGTCTCATTACTTTCATTAGAATTTTACAAATATCTGGACCTTTTTGGACAGTAGTGATTGTTTCATCACTCACACCTGTTTATCAAAAATGCAATGAAAATAATGAATACAATTTTATTCACTGTGAAGCACAGATCAGTCACCCAAATGATTTTTCTTTTTAAATAAGTGTAGGGGTTGGGAGGGTGGCCTAATGGTTAAGATGCTTGCCTTACAAACACAAAGTGCAGGGTTTGAGTCTGAGAAGGGATAATTGGCTAAGCTTAATATGGCTCGCAAGGGCAGTTAGCTTACTACTAACCTCTGAACTAATTGCATGTCCTCCAGAGCTGTCTCTTAGCTTGTACTATGATGGGAAAGATCTGTCTCAATGTCCAACAAGTTTGTTAGACTTCTCTCACCTAATACACAGAGAACTACTTCGTACTTGTTCCATTCCTGCAATTAAAAGTAATATCACACAGAAGTTCCTTGTTATCATGAGCCCATCATTAACAGAAACTCACTGAATAATGAAATAGTGTAATCACATTTGTTCTACTCCTACAAATGTTGTGCTTCTGTCTGTCTGTATTCACTTGTATGCTAGATTTGTTTATGCTATAGGTTATTTTGAATTTCCTAAAATCAATCACTCACAGATGTATGCAGACAGTATTAAGTTTTCAAGTATGAACTTGAACCAGAAGTGCTTTGTGATTGCTTGGTTTATAGTTCAACTTAAAGGATTAGCAAAAGTAAATCATTCTAAACAAACATTTGGCTACTTTTTTTCTAGCAAGTCACGTGGAACTTCTGACAAGTCTATTTTATAACATGCTGTAGAATGTACATCGAGTAATAGGTTCATAGGTAAAAACTATGCTAGCTGTATTTGTAGGTCATTTTAAGCCTAATCAATTTTCTTCAAAGATAAGAATCAAGTTTTGTACCTTGTGTTTGTGAAGGGAAACACCTTAAACATTATGTTAACCCCAAATCCCATGTTTGTGTCACAGAATGTCAGCAAAGAGAAACAACGCAACAAAGGCTTGGTCTTCTCATCCAGTGAAAACATAGATTACAATGGGGAAGAACTTAATGTGGCCCTAAATTAAAATCTCATCAGCATGGCAGCGCCTATCAGGCCATTTGTTTAGTTTAACCAGTTACAAACTATTACTAACAACATACGATGCAGAAAGAAGCATTAATACTCAGCAGAAGATCAGGTTGTGATTAAAAACCATTAGCTCTTTTTTCTATATTCTGGCCAAAGATGTTCTTTACAGGATAATCAGCCATGATTTTTTTGTGAAAGCATTATATTAGAGAGCTTTAAGAGATGTTTAAAGACGTTCCTCTTTATTGTGAGTTTCTTTATCTTGATCTTACAGTTATATTTCTTTCAGATATTGTCCTTATCATCTTTATTTTTTCCAAAGTTTATATTAAGAGCTTACTTTTGTTCAACATTTGAAGCTGCTTTGTGTTGTAAAAATTCTTTAGTTCATTGCTCAGAATCACAGCAATGACTGGTTTAATGCATTACTGGTAAACCTGAGTTAATTAACGATATAAAAAATATTCAGTATACTGAATATATATGAGTCTTTAGTACACATGGGATTGTTTTAATGTGGACTCCTGCTGTGAACTGTATTAATTAATGTCATTTTTAATTATTATACAAATTGTAATACTTTAAAAAGCTTGCCTAACGACACATTTTGGATTTTAAGTCAAATACATATTAACTTGTATTACCCACTTTGTGAACATGTGCTTTGCATTTATGATTAATCTGGATTACTTTAAATCCTTTTCCTTCATAATTATTGAACTGAAGTGCAATCAAATTTTCAAAGTTCAATTAAAGTTGGAATTAAAATGTGCCTTCTGAGAAGATTTATATAAAAGTTGCAAGTACTTTAGCTTATACTCCCATAAGGAACTGTATTCACTTTTCTCATTATTAATACATTGATTACAAGTATTGAAAAAAATATTTTCTTGATACACTGGTATATCTTTTCTGATGGTTTTCAATATGAGGCCATAATTTTTGAATTGTGACATCATGGATATTATTATGATAAAGAACTAATTTTGAAACATTGAGGCACATAAAGCAGTATACTAAAATGTTTTGCAAACGTGGCCTTAAATTCTAATGCACAGTAAAATGTATTTCTCCAGCACTATGAAATAAGGTTGAGAAGGGCACTGTACAAAGTATTTAAAAAATGGCAGTTGAATTGCATCGCTTTTATTTTTGGATATCTTTTCAACCATATCTATATTTTCCAAATTTCTTCAACAATGCATTTTCAGAGAAGATAGAATCAACTAGAGTAGACAAAAAATCCCATAAGGAATCTATACTAGATTGGACATTAGTAAATTACCCTGAACATAATTACCAAGTAGGTAGTCTACCTGATGGACTTAGTGACCATCTCCCTACTTTCCTCCTATGAAAACGTACTAACTTACCCAAACCTGCAGTCTATAGACAAGACAGAAATGATCACAATGTTAACCCTCTAGAACTCAACACTATATTACACAAATGTAACTGGGAACCACTATACAGCCTTGACCTAGACCAAGCAATGGACTATTTTAATAGTACTCTTATTAACATCCTTGATTCAGCACTATGCTCCTTGGCCTACTAAATCCACTAGAACCCTATTAAAAACTAGAGACAATGCATGGAAAACCTGGAAGAAAGATAACACTAGTCTATCCAAACAAAACTATCAACACCTTAGGAATCAGGTCAAAAAAACAAACAAAGCTTGATAAACAGAACTATTTTCTAGATATACAAAATAAACACTCCAGTAGCCCCCAAAAGTTCTGGCATGCAATAAACTCCCTACTAAAACCTGGTAAAACCTCCACACCAACTCCCACCTCCACCTCTACAAAAACAGATAGCGATATAGCCCCCCAATTTAATCACTACTTTACTGAATCCATTAAATCACTATCAACTCAACTTTCCAAAAATAGCTACTCATCCATACCAACAAGTCCTGACAACTCACCTCCCTTTACATTCTCTCCTGTCCCAACCTCAACAATAAATACCTCTTAAAACTTAAACCTACTACTCTTGCAGCAGATGGTATACCTGCTCATTTCCTAAAAATTTCTGCCGACTTTCTATCCTACCCAGTCTCAATCTTAATCAACCACTCCATACAAGAATCCCATATCCCTCAACTATGGAAAATCTCTTACATTATTCCCCTTCATAAGGGTGGGAATTCCTATGATTTCTCTAACTCTCTCCCCATAGCCATTCTGTTTCCTTTATCAAAGATACTTGAGAAATGCATACACTCTCAGGTCATGCATTTCCTAGACTCTAACAATCTCTTCTCCTCTACGCAACATGGTTTTCGCCCACACCACACACAACTTCAGCCCTTTTCTCTTTCACAAACCTGGTTAACCAACATAGAAATAACAACAGATTTATTTCTGCTATATTCCTGGACCACTCCAAAGCATTTGACATGGTTTCCCACTCCATTCTAATAGATACTCTTACCTCTCTAGCCTTTGCCCCTAACACGTTTGCATGGTTTAAAAACTATCAGACCAACAACAAGCTGTCCAGTGGCAAGGAGTTGTATCATCTTTACTCCCAACTACCATTGGTGTACCCCAAGGTTCCATACTCGGCCCACTCCTCTTTTCTATCTTTACCAATAATCTACATACCTCTACCCTGCAGGCTTCATTCATACAGTATGCAGATGATTCCACCCAGATCTGCTCCACCCCAAATCTTACCACCCTACAGCATCTTGCCCAGGAATCTTTCACCTCAGTAGAAAGGTGGATCACAGATATTCAACTTATCTTAAATCCCAAGAAAACAAAACTACTTCTATTTACCCCAAACAAATCAAAAAACACTCCACTCTCCTTCTCTATCTCCTCCAATAATGAAACTGTCATTTCACGCTCTCTGCACACCAAGCAGCTTGGCGTCAAAACAGATAATAACCTACACGTTGACATCCATATCTCTCAAACCATTAAAAAGGTACACAAACATGGGGTCCCTATACAGACAAAAAGACTTTCTATCAGATCAAGCTCGGGTCACCCTAGCTCAAACCCACCTGCTTTCCACACTCATGTATGCATTACCTATTCTCACCTATGTAAGAACATCTGACCTGGAGAAACTTGAGTTGTGTTACAACAAAATCGCCAAGTTTGCAAAAAATTCCCTCTTTAGAACACACCATTCATACCTCTTAGGCAACGTCAGTGGCTTGAGCTCCCACAGTTATTAACCCACCACGAACTAGTCATAGCTTATAACAACCTAAAATATCCTGAAAAAAATCCAGCCCTTAGGGAACTACTGACTAACTACATTCCAAATCAACCACTGCCAACAAATCACTCCTCTCTATCTACACAGCCAACAACACAGCAGGTAAAGCTCTATGTTCTCACAGTATAGTAAAAAATTAGAATAATCTTCCTCCCTCTGTGACTTCTGTACCTAATACCAAACAATTCAAAAACTCCCTTAAGGCTCATCTTATTAGCTCTTGGCTATGTCCATGTGTTACTTAATCCTAATGTATGCTACCACCATCTTTCTCTCTTCTCTCCAATTATCAGACCCTCGGTAAAAATGGAAGTAACAAATGGTATCCCTTGACATTTGGAAATGTTGTTGTGATCTCTGTCTGTATAGTTTGATGACTAACTTAATGTTCACTTGTATATATTGCTGATATGATCTTTCTGTGCGTACTGTTCTATTATGCACAAAATACTGCTCAATAACAAAGTCTTTACTTTAAATTATGTATTATTATCATTGTCTGTTGCATTAATTAAGTGGAGCTTTTCTCCCCGGGCCTCCGCTGTAAATGGACCTAGGCAAGTCGGACCATCCCAGTTAACAAATGTAAAATAAATACATAAATAAATAATAAATGAATATGGTGGTGATATCTTATATATTTGTCAGCAACAAGCAACAGTCAAACAAAGCATAAGACAAATGCCACTAAAACTAAAATGGCCTGTTTGATCCATGGCTTTAGACAGGGAAAATCTTAGCACTCCAACCATTCTAATGTGGTGAAGTATTATTTTTGATTAATTGCTGAGCAAAATATTGTTAATTCAGAAAAAAATTCACACATACACACACGCACACACACACACACACACACACACACACACACACACACACACAAACATACAACATACATATGCTTATATATATATATATATATATATATATATATATATATATATATATATATATATACCATGATTTGCCTCCCTTGGCTACATCCCTTTCTTCTCCCCCCTTTACTACCTTTTATGAGTGACATGGGTTCTCTTGACACAATACATTACCCTTTCTGCTACATTTTTTGTCAGACTGCCTTATGCCAGCTTTTATTCATGTAACATTGTTAGTATAGACATATTTATTAGAATGTGTCAGTATTGGGCATTACATTTTGGTGCCTTTATTTACTATTTTTGTGATTTAAACATGTCTTATATACTCCTTTTTTATATATGTTGTACAGAATTTTTAATTTGTCTTAATTAGTATACTACATCATAGTCTGTCGTTGGCTATATAAGGTGTGGATTTTAGAGGTAGTGTTTTTTGGTCTGATGAAGCGAATGTGAAAGCGCTTACCTGTGTACATCATTAAAGCAAGAAGTTCATTTTATTGCTGACAGTGTTTGTGTTTGCTGCATGGTTGCCTCCACTGCTGGTTTACTTTTATTTTATATATATATATATATATATATATATATATATATATATATATCTGTGTGCGTCTGCATTCCAGCTTTAGAAATATCTCTAATGTTTTACTTTGGTTATTGTTAATTAGTAAACTAACTGGGCTGGAGATAAATGAAGAATTACTAGGATGGATGGAAAACAGGTTTACATAATATTAGTAGAAATAAAGAATGATTAATATGATACCTTATTTCAAGGAAGATGTGTAGCATGGTGTTAAACTGACCATCTGTACTTGGAGTTTTGTTGCATAGCACTTTTTCAGTGAAATCCTGGATAATATGGTTTCACCAGGAAAACTGACAGGAGTTAGCATACAGAATAGCAGAAGACATGCTGCCTTGAGGCATGAATGATTTTGACTGCTGATTTTATTATTTAAATAAGGCTTTTGGCTACAATATCTTCATTAAATACTCCCATAGGCTTTATAGATACAGGGGGTGTATTGGTCGACAAAAATTATCAAACTAATATTATTAGTGCAATCTACAATTATGGAAAGGGTTTGCACAATTACTAGGCATATTTCCAAGTATTTACTGCATGCTCCATCAAACTGCAGATCCATGCCATGTATGTCCAGACAAAATTCACTAAAATAGGACTTATCTTATGATTACTGCTAAAAGATGGCTATCAATGACTATCTATATATTATGACAGTTTATTGATTTTGTATTTATTCTTTGTTAACCAAGTTAGTCCCACTAGTCTAGAGGCCTCATTTCAGGGGAGACCCAAGGCAGTGTTTATACTATTAGGACACATTTGACCAGATCACTGGAGAACATTCCTTATGCTTTTTGATAGGTGCCATGGGATCTTTTGCATTCACCTAAGCTTCCACCAACTCAGGCAGATGGACCCCAGTTGAACATCTCATCTAAAGGGCACAGCACTTAGGAGTGCAGCAGCCCTTATGCTATACTGCAGTATCAGCAATCAATCTACCTGGTGTGGGAATAAAACCCACAGCCTTCTGCACGAAGAGTGAATGCCCTACAGGTTGCACCACTAACACTGCTACAAGTGAGAGCTGTAAAAATCAGGTAATACTTCCTTATATATACATATGTACAGTAGCCATTATGATACCCGTGGCCACAAAATGTAGAGTAACTTGACCCATTCCAATTGTGAATGAAATATAAGTGAAACCGCCAGTACAGAAGTGAAAATATAGTTAGCCACTAATTTTGAAAATATTAATTTTGACACCTGCTTGAAATAAATATGTGGAAAACAGGGTTCACACTGAAGAAGGTAACATAGCTCCAGAAATTTTCTCCTTGACAACTGTCATTCCCCAATGTCATATTTTTTAACTTTTACCTGCACAGGAAAGAGAATAAAAGGAGTAAGAATAAAGGGGGCTGAAGTCATGATCATCCCTAACTTTAAGGTAATATTCAGGGAGAAAGGAAAGAGAAGCTGGCTGCCAGTGAAAGATGAGCTGTGTACCAGAAAACTCCTATAAATGCAAGGGGCTTTGCAACTGGTTTCAATTGCAAGTCTCATTGCACAAAAAATATTTTGAGGCAGAAAATTGCCCTTATCCGTACCTACTTCCAAGTATACCACATGAATCTTGCTGTACTTGTGACCGAAGAAATTTAATAAAACATATTATTACATGCGTATTTCCACATTACTTATTCACTTCAAGTTATCTTAAAACTATTCAGATCTGAACAACCAATAACTTGTAGCTTTGCATCTTTTGCCCTCCTTTTGACCACAGGCTTGTTTCCAAGTCGCATGACCTCTCAGCTAAATCTGGCCACTGCAAACTGCTGTATCATTTCCCAAGGTCATATTTTTTTTTAAACTTGGACCACTCCAAGAAAGGAAAAAAGGGAGAAAGCATAAACAGGGGGTTGAGATCACACAGTGACTCTCCTTCAGACTATGCAGCAGCCTGTCCCCCCCACTTTCCTAGCTATACTGCAACAGCACTAACTTGAACAATCCTTTTAACATGTACACCAACCTAAACTGTTGTAAAAACATGAACCAATGCTAGAAAAATATTTTGCTAAAGTAAATTAAGTAATGAAGCACTTTCATCCTGAGAGCAGTTAAGACTTCACATCAGAACTGACAAGAAACTTGCAATCCTCCATTAAATAACATTCAAAAAGGTCAAGTGATCAAAGTCATGTAATATCGCACTAAAATATTTATATATGCGTGTGTGTGTGTGTGTGTGTGTGTGTGTGTGTATGTCAATAAAAAAGGATCTGAATGATTAAAAAATATAAAAATATTCATATATAATGCATTTTGTCATGTACTTGATTAAACGTTATAATTTTGCAGGTCTCAGCTGATACATTGTTGTTAAGTCCTGGGGGGAATACAGTGTCTAAGTTTAGCTGCCAATTTATTTGTGATGAAGTCCTGACTGCTCTAAGCATGAACATGCTTAACTGTGATTTCATTAAAAGATTTTACTTATAAATTTCTAAGTGTTATACATTTCTCTGGTTATTGGTGCTCATTGCTATGCTTTCCAGTTTGCTTTTTTTGGTTCTTGATTTATTCAGAGGAGGTTTTCATGTCATCTCTGGATTCATCCATTGGTCAAGAGGGCAACGTTTCAGAGTCCATTCACTTGGGATCATTACTAAGAGATTAAACAAGATTTAATTCAAAACATTCAAACATTCTCAAACATTTCCAAATGACAACTAGAATTTTGACCCCCAGGTTGTCCCTTTAGACCTACCACCAGTAAGATGATCAGAACAAGTTGCACAGCATCAGGAACAAGCAACACTGGAGAGAAGGGGACAACAGCAGAGGGGTGAAAGTGACAGATATAATGAAAAGTCCGAGGCAGATGCAGAGAGAGATAGTTGCATCCACTGGTAATATTGAGATTTTACTCAATGGCATTTTACATAGATATGGCAAATATAATATCTTTAACTATAGTAGTCTTGCCATAGATGAAAATCTTTTTCAGTTGTTTAAGAAAGAATTGCATTTTTACCCTCCTTAGTCATTATTACAGCAGACAGCATTCATTGCTATGCTTTCTGCTTTCTGCTTTGCCTTTTTGGTTCATGAATCAAAAGCTAATGCAGCATCTCAAAACAACTGAAATATTGCAAAATTTGATAATGTAATGCTTCAAAACTGCCATAATATTATTATTATTATTATTATTCAAGCATCTGTATATATACAGTTTATATCTCTCTCTCTCTGTCTGTGTGTGTATATATATATATATATATATATATATATATATATATATATATATATATATATATATACACATGGGTTATATATACCTACACTGACACCTGTTTGGTTGACACCACTTAACCAACACACACAGATGGTCAACAAGTGTGCAAGATTGACAATTCCTGTTCCTGAGAAGGGGAATTTTACATTCCCCCAGGGATTGTGTTATCCTGGAGTTAGTATACATAAATAGCAGTTGGTGTAGGGGATGTTCTTGTAGTTGGTGTATATCAGAGTGTGTGATATACCTTTAAGAAGCTTTCCAGTGAGTCAGCAATGAACATAAGTACTGAGCATGTGCAAGCTAGAGTGCCATTTTGAGTAACTAGCCAGAGTGAGAGCATTCAAATGTGTAATCAATCAGTTAGTTAGATAGTTCATTTAAGTTTAATGTTCCTGCTATCCATCCTCATGTGTTTGCATTTAATAACCTACTTAAACAAACACCCAAGCATCAACATCTTCTTAATACACATAAGAAGAGTGACATGGTGTCAGAATGGGATCCAGAGTTACAGCCATGAGGCAATTGGTTAAAGTTGGAGGAATATGCAATAGTCGATTATCCCTACTGCTCAAACGACTTGCAACACAGGTCTAAAACAAATTCCAGGTACTAAAACTTCCTTAAATGATTTATTTTGCTACAAATATAAAACGAAGCACTCAGAACATTCAAAACAACTTTCTTATTAAACAAAATGTCGGAAACTGTGACATATTGATAAAAATATTGGAATAATTACAAAAATGTTTGAAACAATATCCAAATTACATAAAATGTACAAAAAAGGGAAAACAACTGTAGTGTTTCACTATGTATTACTTTTTCGTATTAACTAAAGCTATTCAAAATACAGTATCTGAAGTGTGCAAAGTGTTTGCAAGTGTGTGCAGTATTACAGTGAAGAGTACAGTATTTTGAAGAGCTTATTATGCATTTGATTATTATTACAAGTAACTAGTGTGTGTGAATGTTTGTACATAATTGCACTGAATTTTACTGTAATCTGTGGGCATGGCAGAAGGTTTTCGCAGACCTGCACCGCTTGTGTTTGACAACAATATTGCAGAAAATTGGAGTGTGTTTCAGCAGGAATACGAAAACTAAAACTTGCATATTTGGTGATTTGAGAGATGAGCTGATAAAAGACAGGCTTGTGGTATTAATAAAGACACAGTGAGAACGATTTTGCTTTGAGATAGTGATTTAATGTTAAATAAGGCCACTGAGATTTTTCAGATATACAGATTACAGATAGGCACACAAGTATGGTTACAAATAAGAATAGTTGCAGAATGAATAGTGACAAAGCTCATGTTACTAGTATGTAGCATGTGGTTAAAAGAAACAGGCCCAGGCACATGGCAGCGATTGCAGGTCCTGTAACAGTCCCTCAGCAACCCTGAGTCTTTCCACCAAATTCCAGAGCATACTCAGTGAAGCATAAGGGTGAGTCAGCAAAGTCAAAACGTACCCCCACCCAATTTCATAGTCAACTATCATAATTGCGGTGGCAATTATGATCCCAAAAGAGAAAAGTGCCTAGCTTTTTGTCAGCAGTGTCATTTTTGCAATAAGTGGGATCATTTTAAAATATTTTGTAAATCAAATAAGGCACATTCTTTTATTGAAGGGGGCCATTTCAAGAAGTAAGTTGATAAATTAGAAAGCTGAGATCCTACTTTTAATGTAGATGGTGTGTTTGTGCTTGGTGAAACAGTAATGTTGTAAATTTGTGGACAAAGAATGAAATCTTTTGTACTGTCTGGATTAATGAGAGTCCTGTAGAGCTCAAAGTAGATACTGGCTCAAACTGCATTGTTATGTCAGCAAAAACATTTGCTAGAGTAAAAGCTGCAATGCAACTTAATTTGACAAAGTGCGCAAAGCTTGTTGCTTATGGTAGTGAAGAGATTCAAACCGAAGGGTCAATAGTGCTTTCATGTTATTCTGATGGGTACAGCTATCACTTGCAATTTTTCGTAGTCAAGAGACACGTGCAGTCATTATTAGGCCTCAGAGACAGTTTGAAAATGGGACTGCTTTCATTTAAAGATATCTACCATGTAAGCCTGCATGACAACAGCTCAAATTTCACCCATACTATTTTTTTCTGAGTATGCTGATATTTTTCCAGACAAACTAGACAAACTACCAGTTGTGTACTCCATGAAGTTAGACCAAGAGGTCAATCCAGTTATCAGACCAGCACGGAAAGTTCCAGTAGCTATACAGAGCAGAGTCAAAGCTGAGTTAGACAAAATTGTGCAGCTAGGTGGAATTTGTCCAGTAGAAGAACCTACTTAATGGGTATCCTCCAATGTGGTAGCTCATAAGAAAAGCTCCAATGATATCAGAATGTATATTGATCCAAGAGACTTAACAAAGCATTAAAAAGGTCTCATTATCCAATGCACACAGTTGAGAAAGTTGCTGCCTTCATGCCAAATGCCACTGTACTTTCTGTCTTAGATGCAAAGAGTTCATCTTGGCAAATTTTGCTTGACTGTAAATCTTCATTGTTAACCACATTCAGTACGCCATTTGGAAGATACAGCTTTCTGAGAATTCCATTTGGAATAAATTCTGCCAATGAGGTCTTTCAGCATTTGATGGAGCAAATTCTTCTGATTATCCCCATGCTATTATAGTAGATAATATTCTATTAGGAGGCAATGGTGAAGTCAAACATGACAGAAACCTCAAGAAAATTCTGGAAAGAGCTTGTGAAGTGAATCTTAAGATGAATCCTCAGAAATGCAAATTCAGGCTATGAGAAGTTACTTATGCTGGTCACTTGTTTACCAGTTTAGGCTTGCAAGCAGATACTTCCAAGCAAAAAGCAATTCTCAAGATGCCAGCTCCAGACAATGTTCATTCAAGCCCTATAACTTTTTCTTGGCATGGTCAACTACCTAGGTAAGTTCATTCCAGATCTAAGCCAACTTTCAGCACCACTAAGAGAGGTGACACAAAAAGATGTAATTTGGTAATTGTCAGAACAGCACCAAAGAATATCTGATGTCTTGAAACAGAAAATTGCTAACCCACCAACTCTCAGCTACTTTGATGTTTGCAAACCAGTTATTCTTTCCCATGATGCTTTTAAGTTTGGTCTAGGTGCAGTCATTCTGCAAGAGGGTAGACCAGCTGCCTATGTATTGAGAACTCTTGCCTAGACTGAGATGCAATATGCCCAGATTGAGAAAGAGCTTTTGGCAATTGTGTTTGCGTGTTCAAAGTTTCATGATTATATTTATGGTCAACCTATCCAGAGTGAAACTGACCACCAACCGCTTGTTACGATTTTGAGAACGCCTATGCATACAGCTCTGGCTAGACTGCAATGCATGATGCTCAAATTGCAAAAATACAATTTAAATCTTGTTAACACAAAAGGCAAACTTCTTTATCTTGTTAATAGTTTATCCAAATCAACCAGATAAAAAACGCAGAACAGCATAACAATGAGCAACTTGATTCTGAGGTAATGGAATTGAGACATTTTTCTTCCACACATCTTGATAAGCTCAAAACTCACTAAGCTTCAAATCAAATTCTCCATAATCTAAACCTCTTTATTAATTGAGGATGGCCTTCAAAGCAATCTTGTTTACCAGTAGAAGTGCAACCACATTTTCCATACAGAGATAAGATTTTGTCAGACAGTGGTATCATCATGAAAGGTACCAAAGTGGTTATTCCAAGGTCCTTGCAACAATACTACATTCAGATCTTGCATAGTGGCCACACAGGAACTGATTTTACCAAAAGAAGTGTGAGATGTCTAGTATTTTGGCCTTCTATGGCAATAGATATTGAGAAAGTACTTTCATCTTGTTCAGTATGTAATAGTACAAAGCCGCATTAACAGAAAGAACCACTTCAGTTAAGCCAGATTCCTGAACTACCTTGGTCAACAGTAGCCACAGATCTTTGAATGGAATGGTCAACATTATTTGGTATTAGTAGACTCTTATTCGGATTGGTTTGAGATTGACCTATTTCCCAACCTACCAGTATTGTCATTACTAAGCTGAAGTGATGTTTTTATGTTCATGGTAGTCTGCACAGAGTTATTTCTGACAATGGTGTGCAGTTTACAAGTCATCAGTTCAAGAAATTTGCAGAAGCATGGACTTTGTTCATATTATAAGCAGTCCTGAAAACCCTCAGTCAAACGGTTTGGCTGAACATGCAGTTCAAAGTGCAAAACAGGTATCAGAGAAATCCAGATGTGACAATACCGATGTTTTTTTTTTTAAACTTGTTAAATCTCAGAAACATTCCTCATGATAAACATTTTGGTGTACCTACCCAGAGACTTATGTCGAGACAAACAAGAACCATGTTACCAATCAGCAGTAATTTACTGGTTCCAAGTGCTAAGAACAAGAAAGCAGTAAAAGTCCAACTGTTGAAAAAGCATTTGTCCCAGAAATCTTGCTATGAGAAAACCAGCAAACTGTTCAATTCATTGAAAAAAGGGAGGTAGTCAGGATGCAGACTGTGACGATTGTGCACTGGCCCAGTAATCAAGGTGCCTCAATCCTCACCACAAGCTCCAGTGAGTGGCATGCACATTGGAGGATAACAAGCACACACACAGTAAAGTACAAGTTCCCTAAAGAGCACACAGAGATCACAGTCAGTCTGAGGCTGGTTTCTCCCTTTCTCTCCAGACCCCCAATAAGACTCCCCACTGGTACAGCTATATGGTCCATATCTCAGCCTAGTGGTCAAGCTAAAATCTCCAGCCCCAAGCTTACTCCAACTCCTCAAAGTCTTGCTCACTCAGAAGTATGGGAAATAAATGAGTGGTAAAATAATAATTCAGTTCTTCCCTGAAAGAGACAATTGCCAGGCATGAGGCAAATTTGAACTTACCTATCAGACATGATAATAACTGGATGCCCACTTATCCATTCTTTTCAACACATCAACAGATTGACCTTGCATAACTAGATCAGAGGTTTTAAATGAATGAAAGAGTAACCACCTAATGGTACACCTTAATGAGACAGTGCATGGCTCAAAGAGGTGTCAAGTTCCATATGAGTTAATTGAATGCCATCTGGGTTAACAAAAGTTATCCACATTAATAAGAGATGCCAAATTCAAAAGGTGGAACTCCATGCCAGTGGACAGAGAATGGGATCCTCCAATGTATCCTACCTGACCTGATAACCCCTATCCATCTGATTGGTCTTCAACCTATGCAATGACACTAGAATTGTTTTGTTATTGCTGACTACATTCCTCCACTTGAGAGACCCTAGTAGCTAGTAGCACTAACTCTGAACTCACCAAAATACATCAAGGTACATAGTGCAGTCTACATTTCATAATAGTGATACAAATGTATTGTAGAATGTAGACCAAGTAAAATAAGTTTTAAAAAGAAAAGGACAATAGGGCATCTGCCTTAATGTGATAAGCCCTTAGCCTCTTCCAACCTCTGAGCAACTTGCTTAATACCCAGCAATTCATTATATCTGTCAATTGGAAAACCCTGGAAAATAAACTTAAAGCAGTTAAATTGATTCATACTACTGATGGGGAAAAATTAACTAGCAAAAGTAGACCATATACTGTAACATGAGGTTAAAATAGAAAGAAATCTATACATTTGCATGGTGTATTAAAGCAGAACTGTAAGCCTTCTTGGTATTGTTGGCCCAGAAATTCCAAACATGGTAGTTGTTATTCCTTGACAATTATCCACACTTCCAGTGGTATGGGAGTATTAACAAGAGGAACCAGTTGTTCGAATCTTTATAACAATAATTTGACAAAGAATCAGCAAATTTACTTCTCTTGCCAGGACTGTGCACTTCCATGTAAGAAAAGTTTATGCGGAAACTGAGTAAAACAAAAACTTTCAATAGAGAATTAATCCAAAAGATTTGGATGATTTTCTAATCAGCAACTTCACGACTATTATTATCAGATGTGAACATCACGTTCTTACCTTTCAAATGATGTTGGGATACCAGTGCAGAAATCCATATAGACATAAACTCTAAAAATGTAAAGTCTTTTCCCAAGACAGAGACTAATCAGCTGAAAACCATAGCCCATTGAAATACTACCCTATATTGCAGCCTCTTGCTGTATCTGTGAATAGCTGAATGGACTCTTTTGAGAGCCACACTTTTTGCCAAAATGAGCAACCATTGCACTCTAGTAAGAAGCTGGACTACAAATGCAAGTCTGCTCTAGCACTCTGGTTAATTCTGATTTTGTGATGTTTTTTATGACTTCCCTGTAGTAGATTCCCTAAAGAGCTGATGATCTCCTGCCTGACTGTGGGTCTGCGTGCAACGTTCAAAAGACCAACCAGCTCCTTGGTCATTAAAACTTTCCTAGCAGCTAAAAGTTATCCTGATCTTCTCTAACTTGCACACAGGCAACCTAAACAAGGAACTGAGAGTGTCAGTTTGAATACTCCAGAAAGTGATTGGTTTCACAGGCCTTTCAATTTTGTCCTGAGCCACCAAAGAAATGTCCAGCTCTTTACATTGTCATAATTGTCCATACAATGTCATAATATTTGCTTTTGAATGGAATGGTGAGCTTGTGTTTGCACAAACCCTACATTTATCCATCCCAGAAATTAGCATGTATAAAAAAAGGGATGTGGAAGGTTTCATTTAAAGGTATTTTTCTCTGGTATTTGATGACTGAGGCTTTGTCATTTTCACTTTATTTGATAACAAGTAATTACACTTTTGACTGTTTCCTTGTGATGTCTGTCAACTTGTTTTCTATTATGTAGCATGAATCTAAGCTAGATTACAAACCCAGGCAAACCATGTATTAATAATTCAAATCCTGTCCCCACTGACAAGGAGTCACCTTGACAGGAACCATTTTTAAAACACCACAGACAAATAAATAAAGTTGCATGGGAAAAAAACGAAGACTGTATCAAAATAAGAAAGAGGCATATAGCAATCTCATAAAGACATGTATGAAAACAACAATGCCAAGCCCTGAGTGAAAAAAGAAAATGAATAAATATTCACTGTATGTCAGCAGAAACTCCCTCAGACAGGAAAGAAAGAAAACAGCATAGATTAAATTGAACTGTTTCCACAAAGAGAACAATATGGACACAAATTTGACACGAGTTGTTTTTTCTTGTGCTTCATCTGCATCTGTATAATTGAATGAATACTATTCATCTTGGCAAAGTGCTTTTTTTTCATTTTTTTATATTCCGGCTATTCCACACAATGTATTTATTCTGCCTTTCTGGCTTATTCCGGTACACCACATCCATTATTTTTAGATACCCTTATATCTCTTTGTAGCAATCACAGATGCACTCCTTTCCTAGGCAGGCTCCTTCACCATTGTAGGAAGGTAGCATTTTGATACCATTCACAAAAGCCATTTGAGTGAGGAACCAGTGGGAAGTGGTGGACATGGTAATTGGAGTCATCATATTCCAGAGACTGGTTAGACCTTCTACCAGGTGAAATGATGAACAATGATGTTCACATGCCTGATGTGTGCATCTATTCACCACACATAGGATGTGTCACTCCCATTATACAACTAATAGACTGCAAGAATCCTGGATTTCACCAGCTGGTGAGTCCTTACCAACCTTCCTTCCAAGATGGAAGAGCTGGCTATCAGCCAATGCATCCTACCTGTCTGCCCCAACTAATCATAATAGTGGCACAAATCTATTCCTGAACTTGGGTGACAGCAGACACAGATGAACGCCTTACCTCTGTGGTATTATACTGTCCATCTTGGCAAAGCACATGTAGGTTTGCTGGGTATCTCATTTTGAATTTATATATGTTGGTCAGGGCTTACTATATACAGATTTGTATTTTGTTGTCTTTATAGGTCCATAGGTTCATAGGTGTGTACTAGGCTAATGGCCCTGGAGTCCTTACAAGTCTAGTCCATAGATATCCATGGCATCATACCGCCCAACATTAGTTACCAGTGTCTCTATCAAGAAGAGCCACTGGAGTGATCCCTGGGGTGTATTTTCTATTTTCCATCCACTTATTAAGATTTCTCTTGAATAGGGCCAGTGAGGTGCTCTGCTTGACATGTATGTAAAGTTTATTCCAGAGCATGGGTAGTCTCTGGGTTGTAAACCTGTCCCTCCAGCAAGTTCTATTGATAGTGGTAATGATGTTGCAGTCTCTGGACCATGTGGTGTGGAGGGATTGGGATTTCTTTATTTTTATTTATTTATTTATTTTATTTTACATTTGTTGACCAGGCTAGTCTAGCTGGATATATGTCCATTTTCAGTAGAGGCCCGGGGAGAAAAGCTCCAATGAGTATTACATGGTTTCAGAAGGTGTTACAAAAGAAGTAATAACAAGTATAAAACTAACAGTAAACAACTAGTAAATGAAATTTTTTTTAATCAGGAGATTGCATGTTACAATCTGAGAACCAAAAAATACATAAACTACAACCTACGTAATGTGCTTCACAAAGAACATTACAATACAAAAAAATCAATACATAAATTTTATAAGAGGAATGCTGAAGTGTAGTGAGAGGTAAAGAAAAGCTGAAAGGAGTGTAGAGAGAGAAAAAATAGGGAAGAAGGAAAGTAAAGAAAAAAGGAGAGCAGAGTAAGTCTCGTTATGTTTCCAACAGAGTTTGAGAACAGGCAGTCACCTGTAGAGTTATTAGGACATAGCCTTTTTAAAGAAGTACTGTGTAGATGGATCTAAAAAGTGGGGGAGAGGTCTGGGATCAGATGTCTGAGGGTTGATTATAGCATATTTTCCACCAAAGTTGGAGAACAGGCAGTGTGTGTTGAGTTATAGGGTGTAGTAGGGAAAAAAAGGCAGAAGACAAGAAAAGAAATAGTATTAGTCTGGGTTACTACAGGGGCATAGCCATTTTGTATTGAGATGCAGTTTTAGATTCCTTTTGAAAAGTGGGAGAGAAGTCAGAGATAAGATATCTGAGGGTAATTTATTCCATATTTTTCCAACAGAGTTTGAGAACAGGCAGTCACCTGCAGAGTTATTAGATATAGTGGTTTTGATTAATAGTTTGTTTGAAGAGCGTAGCTGTTTCTGATTATAGTAAGGTGTGATGTGGCAAGAGAGTATTGGAGTTTTGGAGGGTTGGTGCAGGGTTTTGTGGGCTATTATGAGTTGTTGAAGTTTGAGCTGATTAGAAAGTTCTAACCAGCTTAGTTGTTTTAGGTTCAGGCAGTGATGTGTTCTAAAAGGGGCTCCTGTAACAAATCTAGCAATATTATTGTAAGATATTACTAGCTTGTTGAGGTTTTTCTTTGATAGATTGGTGTATATAGGGGAAGCATAGAGTAAAGTAGAGATAAGGTGAGTTCTGGCTAATGTAGTTCTTGCAAGTGGAGTAAGAAAGGGTTTGATTCTGTAGAGGGTTCCTATCTTTTTGGTCACTGATTTTTATAGTAGTGTTGATATGATTGTCAAAGTTTAGATTGTTGTCT
Organism: Protopterus annectens; assembly: GCF_019279795.1. Classification (NCBI taxonomy): domain Eukaryota; kingdom Metazoa; phylum Chordata; order Ceratodontiformes; family Protopteridae; genus Protopterus; species Protopterus annectens. Next base: position 1,543,351,997 of record NC_056733.1, read on the forward strand.
ATTGTTATTCCTAGTAATTTTGTGGTAGCATCAGGAGAAATGATAGTATTGTCATTGGATGTGATAGTGAAGTGTAAGGGGATGTGCCTTTGTGTAGGTGTGAAGAGAAGCAGTTTAGTTTTCTTGGGGTTAAGTAGTAGGCAGCGATGTGAGAACCATTGTTCTACAGTGTTAAAGGCTTTTTGGGTAAGAGACTGGAGTTCTGTTTGAGAGGTAGATGTACAGATAATGGTAGAATCATCTGCATATTGAATACAGATAGTATTTGGGATGGCTAATTGCAGGTCGTTGATAAAGATGGAAAAAAGAAGTTGGCCTAAGATGGAGCCTTGTGGCACCCCAAGAGAGATGGGAAGATGATCAGATAGTGAATTTTTCCAAAGTACTGCCTGCTGTCGGTTTTCAAGGTAAGATTTAAACCAAGTTATGGCAGGAGTATCAAGTGAAAGAGAAGTCAGTATGTGCAGAAGTAGTTGGTGGTTCACCATGTCAAAGGCTTTAGATAAGTCGATGAAGAGTGAAGATGAAAGACTATTTTCGTTGCGATTAAAGTTGATGGAGTTTGTAAATGAGAGCAGTGTGGTGGTGGTACTGTGGGAAGGTCTAAAACCATGCTGACAATTGGCTAGTAGGTTGTTTTGTAGAAGGTGGTTTAGCAGTTGTTTATGGATACATTTTCCAAAATTTTAGCAATGGGGGATAATAGTGCTATAGGATCTATAGTTAGAGAAGTCCCTAGAGTTTCCCCCTTTGTGTAGTGGGATGATGTGAGATATCTTCCAGATTGAAAGGATAGTTCCTTCATTAATAGATCTATTTATCAAAATAGAAATGGGATAGGCAATGGCTTTAGCTCCTATTTGCAGGAATTCAGCAGGAAGATTGTCTATGGAGGGGTGGTAGGTTTAAGTTTTTGGAGTAAGGATGAGACAAAGGAAGTAGGAATAGGGGGGCATCTATTCACCACACATAGGATGTGTCACTCCCATTATACAACTAATAGACTGCAAGAATCCTGGATTTCACCAGCTGGTGAGTCCTTACCAACCTTCCTTCCAAGATGGAAGAGCTGGCTATCAGCCAATGCATCCTACCTGTCTGCCCCAACTAATCATAATAGTGGCACAAATCTATTCCTGAACTTGGGTGACAGCAGACACAGATGAACGCCTTACCTCTGTGGTATTATACTGTCCATCTTGGCAAAGCACATGTAGGTTTGCTGGGTATCTCATTTTGAATGTATATACAGATTTGTATTTTGTTGTCTTTATTTTATTTTTATTTATTTTATTTATTTTATTTTATTTTACATTTGTTAACCGGGAGAGTCCGACTGGATACATGTCCATTTTCAGCAGAGGCCCGGGGAGAAAAGCTCCAGGTACATAACAGACATATGAACATTGTTAATGCAAAAAAGGAAGATAGTTGAGTTCTAAATACAATATAAAGATACATCACATCTTGGGAAAAAAATAACAGCAGCATATAAAAAACAGGTCAGTTACAAAAGCGAGGCGCCTTGTTAAAAAAGCTGTTAAGGATAGTGAGGTAAGAGAAGGGTAAATGATAGTGGTTAATCAGATTTGGAACAGGGATATTGCCAGAGAGTATTGAGATGGGGTTTAAGCTTTTTTTTGAATTGTTGGAGTGAAGGTTCTGAGGTGAGCATGGTCGGTAGGGAGTTCCACATTTTACCTACAAAGTTTGAGAATAGAGAATCCTCAGCAGAATTATTGGCTTTGGTAGTTTGAGCCAAGATCTTATTGGAGGAGCGTAAAGATTGCAGGTTAATATAGGGGTGAATGATGTTTTTCAGAGCTGGTGTTTTCTCTGGGTGAGACAGTATCCCCTGAGCCATTTTGACTTGGTCGCAATCTGGTTGGCTGGACAACTCTCACCACCCTAGTTGCTTCAAGTTAGTGCAGTGGTGCTCTAAAGGTGGAATTTGTGGCAAATCTAGCTATGTGATTGTGAAAGAAGCAAGTTTGTTAAGGGTTGTCTTGTTTAGGCTCTGTAAAGAGGGGAGGCATAGAAAAGAGTTGATAGTAGGTGTGTGCTGGCAATTGTAATTTTAGCGTGAGGAGTGAGAAAGTGTTTTACTTTATAGAGAGAGCCAAGCTTTTTATTGACGGTTTTGATGGTTAGATTGAAATGGGTGTCAAATTTAAGGGAGTTATCAATGGTAACACCTAATAGCTTTGTGTGAGCTTCTGGTGATATAGTGATTCCACTGGAGGATGTAATAGAGAAGGTGGAAGGAAGAGTCTTGTTAGTGGGTGAGAAAGTAAGTAGTTTTGTTTTGTTGGGGTTGAGAACTAGTTGACGACTTGAGAACCATTTTTCTATTAGGTTGAAGGTGTCTTGGGTTGAAGCAGTGAGGTCTGCCAGGTTGGAGGCAGTGCTGATGATAGTCTAATCATCTGCATATTGAATGCATGTGGCATGGGGGGTGATTGTGGGCAGGTCATTAACAAAGATGGTGAGGAGAAGAGGGCCAAGAATAGATCCTTGGGGAACTCCAAGTGTAACAGGTAGGCATGTGGATAATTTGTCCTGCCATAGAACAGCCTATTGCCTATTGGACAGGTAGGATTGGAACCATTTCAGCGTGGAATTGCTGAGTGATAGTTTTTTTAATGTATGGAGGAGTTGAATGTGGTTCACCATATCAAAGGCCTTGGAGAGGTCTAAGAAAAGAGCAGATGATAGTTTATTATTGTTTCTGAAGTTATTAATGGTATTAGAAAAGGATAGTAGGGCTGATGTGGTACTGTGATTTGGCCTGAAGCCATGTTGGGAGTTATTTTTGGTGAGGTGTTCCATCAGTTGTTTGTGGACACACTTTTCCATAATTTTGGCCAGGGGTGAGAGTATAGCTATAGGTCTGTAGTTGGCTAGCTCTAGTGAGCTACCACCTTTATGGAGAGGAATAATGTGGGACATTTTCCATATGGAGGGGATGAAGGCTTTTGACAAGGTACGGTTTATGATTATGGAGACGGGATAGGAAATGGCCTCAGCTGCTTTTTGCAGAAACTCAGCTGGGAGAAGGTCAGCTGCTAGCTTAGTGGGTTTTAGTTTTTTAAGAAGAGATGTTATAGAGGATATGGGTACTGGATCAAAGGTAAATAGATGATCTGATGTAGTTGTAGTATTCTGCTGGCATGGGTAGTGGAGTGGGCTGGTTGTTTGTTTGAATTGTGTGGTCAGGGATTGTATAGTTTCTGTGAAGAAAATATTGAATGTGTTAGCAATGTTTACAGGGCACTGTTGTTTGCAAGTTGTTGGAGTGGGGGTGGTTGCCTGGCCTGGGTGCAGTAGCTTGTTTAAGCCTGCCCAGAATTTTTGTGGATTATTAAGGTGTTTGTGTTGGAGGTGGAGGAAGAAGTTTTTGGAGTGTGGGTCTTTAGAGGTACGCCATGTGACCCACATCTTGTTTCTAGATAGGATTTGGATTTTGTTTCCTTAGAGAGCCATGGTGCGGTTTTGGTTTTAGTTCTAATGGACCGTATTGGAGCATGGGAATCTAGAATCTTGAGGAAGGTGGTGTTGAAGTAGATAACTGCCTCTTCAAGAGGAAGAGACTTGAGTATTGTCCAGTTGTGGGCTTTAAATTCAGTTTGAAAAATGGAGGCGTTTAATTTATTATTGTTCCTGATTTTTTTTTATGGTTGTAAGAAGGGGGTGATTTTCTTGAATTTGATATCATAGGTGAGTAAGTGATCACTCATGTCCTCTGGGTGAGTACCTGCGAGTACTGGTCAGGATCTTTATTAGTAAGGATCCAGTCCAGGATGCTGTCTTTGTTTTGGGGTTTACCTAGTCTGGTAGGAGTGGATATGAGCTGAGAAAAGCCATGTAGATTTATGCTGCTAGATGGGGAGCTAGATGAGAAGGAATTCCAATCGATGTTGAAATCACCTAACACTATGGATTCCTGGGGTGAGTTTGAGTTGACCAGTGGAGAAAGTCCTCTAAGGTTTTGTTATTATTGTTGCCTGGGGGGGGTGTAAATACATGCTATATTTATGCTTTTATGTTTGTTTGGTTGAAGTTTACAAGTAGAATTTCGACATTGTTTGTTAGGAGGGGTTGTGGAGAGGCAAGGGAGATTTGTAATGTATTTTTGTAGAGTATGGCTACACCACCACCTTTACGAGTTATTCGGTCTGCTCTTAGTATATCATACCCTGGTGGGATTATCTGTGTGTCTTTCGTACTTGGTTTAAGCCAGGTTTCTGTGAGACATAGTAGGTCTGGGGAACAAGTAGCTAAAAGGGCATTTAGGTTGTGAATCTTATTGTTTACACTTGTGATGTTTAGATGACAGGTCAGAAGAGAGTTAAAGGGTCTAGAGTTTAGATTGAGATGTGGAGGGCAGGATAGGGTGGAATTAGAATTGAGTGGAGGGGAAGGGCCAGGGTTGGGGTGGATATCACCATCTGTGGCTAGACTGTGATTCAGAGTGGTAATGAATTTGAGGGCTTTGAGTAGAAGTTTGTAGTAATGTTTATCATTTGGCCTAATATTGGTAGGTTTGATAATTACATAGCGTTCGAGATCTAACAAGGAGGGTGAGTAGGGAGTTGAGTCATGGCCTCTGTTGTTAATTATGGGGGAGGGGTTGGTTTGGTAGCCTGGGTGGTGGAAGCCTATGTAAGACCAGGTTTCATAGGAGTAGCTAGGTAAGGGACAAGTAGGAGGGAAAAGAGTTAGTATGATAAGCTTCCTGGGTGGTGTCATATTCCGTTTGATCTTAGAGGGCGGTAGTGAGGTACAGGAAGTTAGTGGACAGTAGGGGGAGTGGTTTGAGGTTATAAAAGTACGAGTACTGGGGGCGGGTGAGAATAGGGGCAGGGCGGGGAGCGGAGCGAGCACGAGCGAAGCGAGTGCTCACGGAGCGGGGTTTACACTAAGCCACTAGAGCCCAGGTTTCAAGATGTAACTCCTGAATAATTAACTTGCAGGTGAGTAATCTCATCTAAACAAACATCAGGTTCAATTCCTATGCTTTGGGAGCTTGTTTTTAAAATTGTATAGCTGTTTGCCTTAGTTTTAGAGTGTGTTCTGTAGTTTAAGTGGAGTATATGCAAGCAAGCTTGGATTTTTTGTTTGGGTAAGCCTAGGGAGATTTGTGCTAGTGCTGAGGACCCTTAAATAATACTTTACTTTAAAGTCTATACTAAAATGACCAGATAATGACCTGTTTTGTTTTTACAGGTTGTGGGCAATAGTAGAGTAGTCGCTCGAAAAGGGCGAAGTTCTTTTCTTCCTCACACTGTGCAGGGGAAGACCTGGGAGGGATAGAGAGAGAGTTTGATTTTGGAGGCAGTCAGAAGCAGCTGTGTAGCTTAAACAACATTAGACTACCCGAGGAAACCCTAAACTATGTTAGTAAAATCTTCACATATCTTTACATATAGCATAAATCATTATAACACATTAGCATTTTACTGCAGCAGTGCCTTATGACTGAGAGTCAAAGAATGTTGAATGTTGAATATCCTGCTTCTCAAAAAATATACAGAAGGCTCTCAATTTTCACTCTAAAGAACAGCCCTGCAAAGAGCTTGTCATACTAAAGTCTGGTTACCAAACATATTTAGCTATAGAGACACAACTTAGCTTTAAAGAAACAAGTAGCTACAATATTCATGCCATTCAATAGTGCATTACGTAACTATGTAGCAAAAAAGAGTTACATCAGTTACTATTAAATCACACAATTCAACTTAAATACATTTAACAGTCTATTAGGAACAATGAATAACAGCTTAATACATACCTCAGGAGGTAGAGGCCAGTAACAAGGTCCTACAGCACTAGGGATTTGAAATTAAAGGCACCAGACAAGGGCTATTTCAAACCTTTGTAACAGGGATAGAATGGGGTGGGGGTTTACACTAAGCCACTAGAGCCCAGGTTTCAAGATGTAACTCCTGAATAATTAACTTGCAGGTGAGTAATCTCATCTAAACAAACATCAGGTTCAATTCCTATGCTTTGGGAGCTTGTTTTAAAATTTTATAGCTGTTTGCCTTAGTTTTAGAGTGTGTTCTGTAGTTTAAGTGGAGTATATGCAAACAAGCTTGGATTTTTTGTTTGGGTAAGCCTAGGGAGATTCATGCTAGTGCTGAGGACCCACAAAGAACATTACAATTCAAAATATCAACACATAAATTTTATAAGAGGAATGCTGAAGTGTAGTGAGAGGTAAAGAAAAGCTGAAAGGAGTGTAGAGAGAGAAAAAATAGGGAAGAAGGAAAGTAAAGAAAAAAGGAGAGCAGAGTAAGTCTCGTTATGTTTCCAACAGAGTTTGAGAACAGGCAGTCACCTGTAGAGTTATTAGGACATAGACTTTTTAAAGAAGTACTGTGTAGATGGGTCTAAAAAGTGGGGGAGAGGTCTGGGATCAGATGTCTGAGGGTTGATTATAGCATATTTTCCACCAAAGTTGGAGAACAGGCAGTGTGTGTTGAGTTATAGGGTGTAGTAGGGAAAAAAGGCAGAAGACAAGAAAAGAAATAGTATTAGTCTGGGTTACTACAGGGGCATAGCCATTTTGTATTGAGATACAGTTTTAGATTCCTTTTGAAAAGTGGGAGAGAAGTCAGAGATAAGATATCTGAGGGTAATTTATTCCATATTTTTCCAAGAACAGGCAGTCACCTGCGGAGTTATTAGATATAATGGTTTTGATTAATAGTTTGTTTGAAGAGCGTAGCTGTTTCTGATTATAGTAAGGTGTGATGTGGCAAGAGAGTATTGGAGTTTTGGAGGGTTGGTGCAGGGTTTTGCGGGCTATTATGAGTTGTTGAAGTTTGAGCTGATTAGAAAGTTCTAACCAGCTTAGTTGTTTTAGGTTCAGGCAGTGATGTGTTCTTAAATTATTGTAAGATATTACTAGCTTGTTGAGGTTTTTCTTTGATAGATTGGTGTATATAGGTGAAGCATAGAGTAAAGTAGAGATAAGGTGAATTCTGGCTAATGTAGTTCTTGCAAGTGAGGCAAGAAAGGGTTTGATTCTGTAGAGGGTTCCCATTTTTTGTTCACTGATTTTATAGTAGTGTTGATATGATTGTCAAAGTTTAGATTGTTGTCTATTGTTATTCCTAGTAATTTTGTGGTAGCATCACAAGAAATGATAGTATTGTCATTGGATGTGATAGTGAAGTGTAAGGGGATGTGCCTTCGGTAGGTGTGAAGAGAAGCAGTTTTAGTTTCTTGGGGTTAAGTAGTAGGTAGTGATGTGAGAACCATTGTTCTACTGTGTTAAAGGCTTTTTGGGTAAGAGACTGGAGTTCTGTTTGAGAGGTAGATGTACAGATAATGGTAGAATCATCTGCATATTGAATACAGATAGTATTTGGGATAGCTAATTGCAGGTCGTTGATAAAGATGGAAAAAAGAAGTGGGCCTAAGATGGAGCCTTGTGGCACCCCAAGAGATGGGAAGATGATCAGATAGTGAATTTTTCCAAAGTACTGCCTGCTGTCGGTTTTCAAGTTAAGATTTAAACCAAGTTATGGCAGGAGTATCAAGTGAAAGAGAAGTCAGTATGTGCAGAAGTAATTGGTGGTTCACCATGTCAAAGGCTTTAGATAAGCCGATGAAGAGTGCAGATGAAAGACTATTTTCGCTATGTATTAAAGTTGATGGAGTTTGTAAATGAGAGCAGTGCGGTGGTGGTACTGTGGGAAGGTCTAAAACCATGCTGACAATTGGCTAGTAGGTTGTTTTGTAGAAGGTGGTTTAGCAGTTGTTTATGGATATATTTTCCTAAAATTTTAGCAATGGGGACAATAGTGCTATAGGACGATAGTTAGAGAAGTCCCTAGAGTTTTCCCCTTTGTGTAGTGGGATGATGTGAGATATCTTCCAGATTGAAGGGATAGTTCCTTCATTAATATATCTATTTATCAAAAATAGAAATGGGATAGGCAATGGCTTTAGCTCCTATTTGCAGGAATTCAGCAGGAAGATTGTCCATGAGGGGTGGTAGGTTTAAGTTTTTGGAGTAAGGATGAGATAAAGGAAGTAGGAATAGGTAGTAGATGAAATGTGGGGGGTGGATTAGCAAAAGATGGAAGTAGCTTAGAGGTATCTGGAGACACGTGGTTATGAGTTTGAATATTGTTTGTGAAGAAAGAGTTGAAAGCATTAGCTGTTTGTGTAGGATTTTCTGGGTTAGAGTCTTGTGGGTCAGGTGTTATAGATTGCCCTGGGGATAGAAGATTATTAATGCTGGTCCAGAATTTTTTAGGTTCCTTTTTGGATGCTTGTTGCAGATGAAGGTAGTAGTTCTTTTTGTCTGTCAGGATGGCTTTTTTTTGTACTATTTCTACATTCTTTAAAGATTTGATGGTCAGCTAGATTCTTAGTGTTACGCCATTTTGCCCAGGATTTGTTTCTGATAGTGATTTCTTTAGATGTAGCATTTCTAACAGGGCTGGGTCAGACATGGCTTTGTAAGTCAAGCAGAGGTCGCCTCTTAGTAGACAATATGAGACAGAGAAAAGCTGGAGTTCTTTGAGTCTGTCCATGTAGGACATGTGTTTAAGGCCTAGGATCCTCTTTGTGAGGTATGTTTGTGGCTTCTCCAGCTGTTGAAGTTGTCTAGTGAGGTACATGAAAACTGGCATTGTACTCAATGATTGCTCAATGAGGGAGGAGTAGAGAGATGATGACCTCTTTCTTCCTGGATGTAAAACCCTTGGAAATGAGATGTGCCACATAAAGGACTTTCTGGCCACAGTGGCAGTGGTGATCGAAGGAGAGGTTGCTGACAACCTGTGACTCCAGGACTCATATAATGCCATCAGTGTTTATTGGGGTCCCATCTACATGGTAATTAGTAGGAACTGAGTTTTCCCAAAGGGAATGATGATGATGCATTTTTGGCATTAAGCTTAAGGCCATGGTTTTGACACCAGTCATTGGTCTCAGTGAGGCCTTTCTGTCAGATGTCTGTGTCAAAATACTTAGGGGAGTTAATAATGGCTCCCAGCTTGCAGTCATCCACAAACTTGGTCAGCCTGAGGCCTCCATGTTGGCCTGGGACTTCTGAGAAGTAGATGCCAAACAGGAGAGGATGCAGGACAGATCCCTGTGGGTCCACTCATGACTCGTCAGCAGTCTGACTTGGAGTCTGCTACTTTCACGCTGTGGGTTTAATTCAGAGCCAATTTGCAACCCACCTAATGATATAGGGGTTGATCCCTAGTTTGGTGAGTTTATCAATAATTCCCCGAAGTAAGGAAAGGTATCAAAGGCCTTAGCCAGATTGGAGGTAGGCTGTATGAACTGCCTTACCTCATCCACTCCTCTGGTGACTGCCTCAAAGAAGTCAACCAGGTTGTGCAGGCATGATCTACCATTCGCAAAACCAAATTGTGTGAGATCTAGAGTGTGGAGATTCCCTATGCGTCTTTGTTGGCACTCAGGTCCATGATGATGCACTCCACAGCCTTACATATCAGGCTCAGCCAGGGTGTGAGTACGAGCATTGCCAGGGTCTGTAGTCGCTTCCCTCCTTTATGGAGAGAGGGATGACTATAGCAGTGCACCATTTGGTAGGGACAAAAGTCTGAAATGACGCTTGGCGATTGAACAAGGCACACAGATACAGTGCCAGTTCACTTTGCAGTTCATGTAGAACACAGCCCAGTGGATATTGTCGGGTCCCATGGAAGCTGTATTCTTGGTATTTGACAATGCAGCTTTAACCTGTGCTGCAGTGATACTGGGTGCCTGGCATGCTTCTGGTACTATGAATGGTTGCTTTGGGGTGGAAGGGGTAAGTTGGTACCCCGAATCTGTCAGCCATTTAGAATTGGAAAATCCATCATTAAAAGAATACTCATGGAGCCCTGGGAGATGAACTGTCCGAGTTGTCTGATCTTATCCAAGACATTTTGTCGGATCTTAAGGTCACGGCATTTAATTATGAAAGGTTTTGATGAGCTGTTGATATAGGTTGTGGTCTTAAGGACAGATGTGTCATTTCAATTATATAAACAGAAGGAATCTGATAAGAAGGTTCACTACTTTAGTAAGGAATTTCTCTATATGGATGTAACTGACAATTTACTCATCTTTATCTTGTGCAAACTGAAAGCTATTACGCTATTTCTTAAGTGTCCTTGGTGGTCTTCAGATTTGAAAGTCATTTTGTTCTTCAGATTTGCAGATTTAGTTATTAGCACTGCATATTCTAATATTAGTACCCTCAAGCTTCTTCTTTGTGACTGCATGCTATAATATACATCTTATAACTTTAATATTTCTCCCTCAAATGCCCTTAATGGTTTTTGTGTAAGTTATCTCACAGATGTATAATTTATTTTGAATCGTCCATTTGTTTTTCATAGGATCTTAGGATCATAGAAGGTTACTAGGCTATTGGTCTTGAGGCCCACTTATAAGCTCTAGCCAAGAGTTTGTCCCATGTTTAGACAAATCAGCACCCGATGCACCTGTCCAGCAAGGTCACAGGTGTGGAATCACAGGCAGGTATATTTTCTGTTTCTATCCAGTTATCCAGGTTGTGCTTAAAAAGGGGTAAAGAGGCACTCTGCTTGATGTGGGAGAGGGTGTCTATTCCATAAATAAGGGGAGTGTCTGGGACACAAATCTGTCCCTGGCCAACAAGTCTTGTTGATGTCACAGACCGGGTTGAGGCTGAGCATGTAGGTTACGCCGAAAGTGGAGGGAGCTTGACTTAGTGGATATGCAGCAGTCCCATCAAGGTGGGATCTGTGATTGCCTTGTATGCTGTGGAACAGAAGTTACTTCTGAGGAGAGTCTGTATGAAATTGAGTAGAGGGGATAGGGCTTTTTAGCCCATCTGTGAATGGTAGATGTTTGATTCTCCTGGGAGAGGAACCTCTGTAGTCTCTACAGCTGCTGCATGTGCTTTGCCAGGTACATGCCAAAAGGGGTGTTGTACTCAATAATGGGCTTTATAAAGGAAGAATACAGGGATGTTATGGGACCTCCTTGTCCCTGGATGAGATGCCCTTACCCATATGGGGAGGTGGGTAATGTAGAAGGTTTTCCGTACAACGGAAGTGCAAATATGGTGGTCAAAAGTCAGGTTGCTATTAACCTGGGAACCCAAAATCCCTCACAACTGGATTGCATGCTTAGGACATGTTATTAATGTGGGATAATTTGTGAGGACATCACTCTCCCCTAAAGGGAATGATGATGCATTTTTGGTATCAAGTTTCTTGGGGTCATGTTTCAGGCACCAGTCATTTGTCTGAGTGAGACCCTCTTGGAGTGCATGTCCACATCACTAGGATAACTGATGACAGCACCAGCTTGCAGTCATCTACAAACTTGGTCAGCCATAGCCCATTGGTTTCTTGGCCTGCACCTCAGAAAAGTATATCCCCAAATAACAGAGGCCCCAAGACCAAACCCCAGGGTATGCCACCAGTTACAGATCTACTAGCAAGGTGGCTTCCTCTATTTTGACTACATGGGTTCTCATCAGTGAGCCAGTTTGCTACCCATCTGGTAACATGTGGATGATGCCTAGTTGAGAGAGTTTATCTATTATTATGCCTAGAGTGGGGAATCATGTCCAAAGGCTTTGGCTAGAGTCAGCGGTAGTGAGTGGTGTGCACTTCGGTCTTCCTCTCTCGTCCAAGTGGCTTTGCGTGACTGTCTAAAAGAAGTCCGACCATCTTCATTTAAATAAGACAAGACCTCCCGTTAATGAAGCCAAACTGTGTGGGGATCAAAGTGTTTTGGAGGTTGCCAGATGTCCTCGTTAATGAGGTCCATGATAATAATCCATTACAGTGGGCATTGCAAATCAACAGGCTAAGTTAGGTGTATGGGGTCTATAATTTCCTGGATTGGTAGATGCTTCACTGACTTTGTGTAAAAGGGATGACAGTGGCTGTCCTCCACTTTAAACAGGGACAAAGCCCGGTACTCAGGCTTTTGGTTGCATATTAGAATTGGCCTAATGGTGCCGTGCCCTGCCCAGAAGTTCCTGCCTGAGTTCACATAAGATGCAGCCAGCTAGATGTTATTTGGTCCCATGGAGGCTGTATTTTCTACCTTTTGAGGAGAGCAGTGATGACCATGTTCCCTAAATAATATGCTAGCAAGAAGGAGGCAGGTACTGGGATGTCCTGATTTACTGATGGGGCAGAGGTGTAAAGTTTTCCACTGAATCTGTCCAGCCAACAAATTGCTATATCTACAGCATTTTGTATATGCAGTGTGTACACCACCATTTCTGAACAGATCTGTGTTCTATTTCCTTTGAGGTTGTGGACATACTGTGGCGAAGAAGGCCTTATGATTGTCTCTGGAGCCCTGCAAAGAGCTTGTCATACTAAAGTCTGGTTACCAAACATATTTAGCTATAGAGACACAACTTAGCTTTAAAGAAACAAGTAGCTACAATATTCATGCCATTCAATAGTGCATTACGTAACTATGTAGCAAAAAAGAGTTACATCAGTTACTATTAAATCACACAATTCAACTTAAATACATTTAACAGTCTATTAGGAACAATGAATAACAGCTTAATACATACCTCAGGAGGTAGAGGCCAGTAACAAGGTCCTACAGCACTAGGGATTTGAAATTAAAGGCACCAGACAAGGGCTATTTCAAACCTTTGTAACAGGGATAGAATGGGGGTGGGGGTTTACACTAAGCCACTAGAGCCCAGGTTTCAAGATGTAACTCCTGAATAATTAACTTGCAGGTGAGTAATCTCATCTAAACAAACATCAGGTTCAATTCCTATGCTTTGGGAGCTTGTTTTTAAAATTTTATAGCTGTTTGCCTTAGTTTTAGAGTGTGTTCTGTAGTTTAAGTGGAGTATATGCAAACAAGCTTGGATTTTTTGTTTGGGTAAGCCTAGGGAGATTCATGCTAGTGCTGAGGACCCACAAAGAACATTACAATACAAAAAAATCAATACATAAATTTTATAAGAGGAATGCTGAAGTGTAGTGAGAGGTAAAGAAAAGCTGAAAGGAGTGTAGAGAGAGAAAAAAATAGGGAAGAAGGAAAGTAAAGAAAAAAGGAGAGCAGAGTAAGTCTCGTTATGTTTCCAACGGAGTTTGAGAACAGGCAGTCACCTGTAGAGTTATTAGGACATAGACTTTTTAAAGAAGTACTGTGTAGATGGGTCTAAAAAGTGGGGGAGAGGTCTGGGATCAGATGTCTGAGGGTTGATTATAGCATATTTTCCACCAAAGTTGGAGAACAGGCAGTGTGTGTTGAGTTATAGGGTGTAGTAGGGAAAAAAGGCAGAAGACAAGAAAAGAAATAGTATTAGTCTGGGTTACTACAGGGGCATAGCCATTTTGTATTGAGATACAGTTTTAGATTCCTTTTGAAAAGTGGGAGAGAAGTCAGAGATAAGATATCTGAGGGGTAATTTATTCCATATTTTTCCAACAGAGTTTGAGAACAGGCAGTCACCTGCAGAGTTATTAGATATAGTGGTTTTGATTAATAGTTTGTTTGAAGAGCGTAGCTGTTTCTGATTATAGTAAGGTGTGATGTGGCAAGAGAGTATTGGAGTTTTGGAGGGTTGGTGCAGGGTTTTGCGGGCTATTATGAGTTGTTGAAGTTTGAGCTGATTAGAAAGTTCTAACCAGCTTAGTTGTTTTAGGTTCAGGCAGTGATGTGTTCTTAAATTATTGTAAGATATTACTAGCTTGTTGAGGTTTTTCTTTGATAGATTGGTGTATATAGGTGAAGCATAGAGTAAAGTAGAGATAAGGTGAATTCTGGCTAATGTAGTTCTTGCAAGTGGAGTAAGAAAGGGTTTGATTCTGTAGAGGGTTCCTATTTTTTTGTTCACTGATTTTATAGTAGTGTTGATATGATTGTCAAAGTTTAGATTGTTGTCTATTGTTATTCCTAGTAATTTTGTGGTAGCATCACAAGAAATGATAGTATTGTCATTGGATGTGATAGTGAAGTGTAAGGGGATGTGCCTTCGGGTAGGTGTGAAGAGAAGCAGTTTAGTTTTCTTGGGGTTAAGTAGTAGGCAGCGATGTGAGAACCATTGTTCTACTGTGTTAAAGGCTTTTTGGGTAAGAGACTGGAGTTCTGTTTGAGAGGTAGATGTACAGATAATGGTAGAATCATCTGCATATTGAATACAGATAGTATTTGGGATAGCTAATTGCAGGTCGTTGATAAAGATGGAAAAAGAAGTTGGCCTAAGATGGAGCCTTGTGGCACCCCAAGAGAGATGGGAAGATGATCAGATAGTGAATTTTTCCAAAGTACTGCCTGCTGTCGGTTTTCAAGTTAAGATTTAAACCAAGTTATGGCAGGAGTATCAAGTGAAAGAGAAGTCAGTATGTGCAGAAGTAATTGGTGGTTCACCATGTCAAAGGCTTTAGATAAGTCGATGAAGAGTGCAGATGAAAGACTATTTTCGTTGCGATTAAAGTTGATGGAGTTTGTAAATGAGAGCAGTGTGGTGGTGGTACTGTGGGAAGGTCTAAAACCATGCTGACAATTGGCTAGTAGGTTGTTTTGTAGAAGGTGGTTTAGCAGTTGTTTATGGATACATTTTTCTAAAATTTTAGCAATGGGGGACAATAGTGCTATAGGACGATAGTTAGAGAAGTCCCTAGAGTTTTCCCCTTTGTGTAGTGGGATGATGTGAGATATCTTCCAGATTGAAGGGATAGTTCCTTCATTAATATATCTATTTATCAAAATAGAAATGGGATAGGCAATGGCTTTAGCTCCTATTTGCAGGAATTCAGCAGGAAGATTGTCTGCGGAGGGGGTGGTAGGTTTAAGTTTTTGGAGTAAGGATGAGATAAAGGAAGTAGGAATAGGTAGTAGATGAAATGTGGGGGGTGGATTAGCAAAAGATGGAAGTAGCTTAGAGGTATCTGGAGACACGTGGCTAGCAAGAGTTTGAATATTGTTTGTGAAGAAAGAGTTGAAAGCATTAGCTGTTTGTGTAGGATTTTCTGGGTTAGAGTCTTGTGGGTCAGGTGTTATAGATTGCCCTGGGGATAGAAGATTATTAATGCTGGTCCAGAATTTTTTAGGTTCCTTTTTGGATGCTTGTTGTAGATGAAGGTAGTAGTTCTTTTTGTCTGTCAGGTTAGCTTTTTTTGTACTACTTCTACATTCTTTAAAGATTTGATGGTCAGCTAGATTCTTAGTGTTACGTCATTTTGCCCAGGATTTGTTTCTGATAGTGATTTCTTTAGATGTAGCATTTCTAACAGGGCTGGGTCAGACATGGCTTTGTAAGTCAAGCAGAGATCGCCTCTTAGTAGACAATATGAGACAGAGAATAGCTGGAGTTTTTTGAGTCTGTCCATGTAGGACATGTGTTTAAGGCCTAGGATCCTCTTTGTGAGGTATGTTTGTGGCTTCTCCAGCTGTTGAAGTTGTCTAGTGAGGTACATGAAAACTGGTGCATTGTACTCAATGATTGTCTAATGAGGGAGGAGTAGAGAGAGATGATGACCTCTTTCTTCCTGGATGTAAAACCCTTGGTAATGAGATGTGCCACATAGAAGGACTTTCTGGCCACAGTGGCAATGTGGTGATCGAAGGAGAGGTTGCTGTCAACCTGTGTCTCCAGGTCTCATATAATGCCTTCAGTGTTTATTGGGGTCCCATCTACATGGTAATTAGTAGGAACTGAGTTTTTCCCAAAGGGAATGATGATGATGCATTTTTTGGCATTAAGCTTAAGGCCATGGTTTTGACACCAGTCATTGGTCTCAGTGAGGCCTTTCTGTCAGATGTCTGTGTCACTTAGGGAGTTAATAATGGCTCCCAGCTTGCAGTCATCCACAAACTTGGTCAGCCTGAGGCCCTCCATGTTGGCCTGGACTTCTGAGAAGTAGATGCCAAACAGGAGAGGATGCAGGACAGATCCCTGTGGGGCTCCACTCATGACTCGTCAGCAGTCTGACTTGGAGTCTGCTACTTTCACGCTGTGGGTTTAATCTGTGAGCCAATTTGCAACCCACCTAATGATATAGGGGTTGATCCCTAGTTTGGTGAGTTTATCAATAATTCCCGAGTAAGGAAAGGTATCAAAGGCCTTAGCCAGATTGAGGTAGGCTGTATGAACTGCCTTACCCTCATCCACTCCTCTGGTGACTGCCTCAAAGAAGTCAACCAGGTTGTGCAGGCATGATCTACCATTCGCAAAACCAAATTGTGTGAGATCTAGAGTGTGGAGATTCCCTATGTCTTTGTTAATTAGGTCCATGATGATGCACTCCACAGCCTTACATATCAGGCTCGTCAGGGTAATGGTACAATAATTGCCAGGGTCTGTAGTCGCTCCTCCTTTATGGAGAGGGATGACTATAGCAGTGCACCATTTGGTAGGGACAAAGTCTGAAATGATGTTGTGATTGAACAAGGCACACAGATACAGTGCCAGTTCACTTTGCAGTTCATGTAGAACACAGCCCAGGATAATGTCGGGTCCCATGGAAGCTGTATTCTTGGCATTTGACAATGCAGCTTTAACCTGTGCTGCAGTGATACTGGGTGCCTGGCATGCTTCTGGTACTATGAATGGTGCTTTGGGGGGTGGAAGGGGTAAAGTTGGCACTGAATCTGTCAGCCATTTAGAATGGAAAATCCATCATTAAAAGAATACTCATGGAGCCCTGGGAGATGAACTGGAGTTGTCTGATCTTATCCAAGACATTTTGTCGGTCTTAAGGTCACGGCATTTAATTATGAAAGGCTTTGACAGAGCTGTTGATATAGGTTGTGGTCTTAAGGACAGATGTGTCATTTCAATTATATAAACAGAAGGAATCTTGATAAGAAGGTTCACTACTTTTAGTAAGGAATTTCTCTATGGATGTAACTGACAATTACTCATCTTTATCTTGTGCAAACTGAAAGCTATTACGCTATTTCTTAAGTGTCCTTGGTGGTCTTCAGATTTGAAAGTCATTTTGTTCTTCAGATTTGCAGATTTAGTTATTAGCACTGCATATTCTAATATTAGTACCCTCAAGCTTCTTCTTTTGTGACTGCATATGCTATAATATACATCTTATAACTTTAATATTTCTCCTCAAATGCCCTTAATGGTTTTCAGTGTTATCTCACAGATGTATAATTCTATTTTGAACGTCATTTGTTTTTCATAGGATCTTAGGAGCATAGAAGGTTACTAGGCTATTGGCATTGAGGCCCTTATAAGCCTAGCCAAGAGTTTGTCCCATGTTTAGACAAATCAGCACCCGATGCACCTGTCCAGCAAGGTCACAGTTGGAATCACAGGGGTATATTTTCTGTTTCCCATCCAATTATCCAGGTTGTGCTTAAAAAGGGGTAAAGAGGCACTCTGCTTGATGTGGAGAGGGTGTCTATTCCATAAATGGGGGAGTCTCTGGGACACAAATCTGTCCTGCCAACAAGTCTTGTTGATGTCACAGACCGGGTTGAGGCTGAGCATGTAGGTTACTAGAGTGGAGCTTGACTTGTGGATATGCAGCAGTCCCATCAAGGTGGGATCTGTGATTGCCTTGTATGCTAGACAGAAGTTACTTCTGAGGAGTCTGTATGAAATTGAGTAGAGGGATAGGGCTTTTAGCCTATCTGTGAATGGTAGATGTTTGATTCTCCTGGAGAGGAACCTCTGTAGTCTCTACAGCTGCTGCATGTGCTTTGCCAGGTACATGCCAAAAGGGGTGTTGTACTCAATAATGGGCTTTATAAGGGAAGAATACAGGGATGTTATGACCTCCTTGTCCCTGGATGAGATGCCCTTACATATGAGGTGGGTAATGTAGAAGGTTTTCCGTACAATGGAGGCAACATGGTGGTCAAAAGTCAGGTTGCAATTAACCTGGGAACCCAAATCCCTCACAACTGATTGCATGCTTAGGACATGTTATTAATGTGATAATTTGTGAGGACATCACTCTCCCTAAAGGGAATGATGATGCATTTTTTGGTATCAAGCTTGGGGTGATGTTTCTGGCACCAGTCATTTGTCTGAGTGAGACCCTCTTGGAGGATGTCCACATCACTAGGGTAACTGATGACAGCACCCAGCTTGCAGTCATCTGCAAACTTGGTCAGCCATAGCCCATTGGTTTTGGCCTGCACCTCAGAAAAGTATATCCCAAATAACAGAGGCCCCAAGACCAAACCCTAGGGTATGCCACCTGTTACAGATCTACTGCTTGAGGTGGCTTCCTCTATTTTGACTACATGGGTTCTATCAGTGAGCCAGTTTGCTACCCATCTGGTAACATATGGAGTGATGCCTAGTTGAGAGAGTTTATCTATTATGCCTGAGTGGGGAATCATGTCAAAGGCTTTGGCCAGGTCATGGTAGGTGGTGTGCACTGTCTTCCTCTCGTCCATGGCTTTGGTGACTGTCTAAAAGAAGTCGACCACATTTAACAGACAAGACCTCCCGTTAATGAAGCCAAACTGTGTGGGATCAAGTGTTTGGAGGTTGCCAGTGTCCTTGTTAATGAGGTCCATGATAATCCATTACAGGGCCTTGCAGATCAGGCTAGTTAGGTGTATGGGTCTATAATTTCCTGGATTGGTAGATGCTTCACCTTTGTGTAAAGGGATGACAGTGGCTGTCCTCCACTCGGCTGGGACAAAGCCGGTACTCAGGCTTTGTTTGCATAGAGTGCCTAATGGTGCTGCAAGTTCCTGCCTGAGTTCACATAAGATGCAGCCTGAGATGTTATTTGGTCCCATGGAGGCTGTATTTTCTACCTTTGAGAGAGCAGTGATGACCTGTTCCCTAAATATAAGGGGAAGGAGGCAGGTACTGGGGATGTCCTGATTTACTGATGGGGGCAGAGGTGTAAAGTTTTCACTGAATCTGTCAGCCAGCAAATTTGCTATATCTACAGCATTTGTATATGCAGTGTGCTTGACCACCATTTCTGAACAGATCTGTGTGCTTCCTTTGAGGTTGCGGACATACTGTATGTGAAGAAGGCCTTATGATTGTCTCTAGTAGATGTGCCCAATTTTTAATCGAAGTTTGCTTTGGAGGATTTCACTAGTGCTCTTATTTGCTTGTTCAGGCTAAGGAGACATTACTTCCAATTGGGCACCTTCTCCTTCTTGGTCTGGGCAGCAATTTTTCCTTTTGTTATAGAGTTTATTTATTGCAGATGTCCACCAGACAGGCTTACTCTTCCTTGCGGAGGATGATTTAGTCCTGTCGGGTATTCCTGATTCCATGCATAATAAATGCTCATATAGTGCTTCGGTGTAGTTGTGGATATTGGTGCCAGTTCCTACAGATGGGGAGGGGCATTTTAAGCTGTTTATACCATCCCTCAGAAGTTTTTATGTCTGATCCTAGCTAGGGGTGTTGGGGAGATGGCAAATTTGAAAGTGACCGCTTTGTGGTTGGATCTTACCATGGAGGATGATATTATAGGGATGGTGCAGTGATTACTCATGTTGGTTAATTCTAAGTCCAAGATATTATCACCTCTTGTGGGAGTATTGACTAGCTGTTCCAAGGCATTTACTTTGACAAAATCAAGGAATCTCTGGGTATTTGTGTTCTGGCATGAGTAGTTCTTCCAATCATGTTTGGGAAGTTAAAGTCACCCAGGATCAGGGTAAAGGGTTGAATCTTGATATATTCGAACAGGTCCAAAAAGGCAGATTGGGCATCTTGAATCAGATTTGGGGGATGGTAGCTAGCTATGATTTGAATAGGGTCTTGTCAATGGTTAACTGCACCTGGAGTGTATCCTTTGCGTTATACTGTTTGACCAGCCTGGAGGTGTGTATGTCTTTAATGTATATTGAAACTCCTCCTCCTTTGGCTTTACTGTCCACAGTTTGGGGTTTAAATGTATGTATGATGAGTAACCAGATAAGGATAGGGTGCTCTCCACAGCTTTGAACCAGGTTTCTGTGACTGCGCAGATGTCAGCATTTTCCAGGTTCAGAGATGCTTGAAATGAGTGCAGTTTCATGTTTAGTCTCCTAGCATTTAGCAGCATGACCTTTAATTTGTGTTTTGTTGACATTTTTATGTTGGTAGTTTTAACCTCATAACTTTTCCTAAAAAAGGCACTATAGGGGAGGCAAGAGCCTTTGCCAGAAGCCTGAAGCCCGGGTGAGACAGATGCAGGCCATCTCTGGCAAAGCATCATGGTCTGTCGATCATATCTTCCTAGGCTGTCAGGTACTAGATCCCCCTGGAATGACACCAGAAACTAAGCCAATTGTTAAAGTCAATCATTTTCTGTTTGTATTGAGGCATCATTCTGGGTAATGGCAGAATGCTGCTTAAGGTTAGGGACATATCTGCTTGGGACACATAATCAGCGAGCTCAATCATGTCTCTCTTCATATTTGAGGATTCAGTTATCAGCACTTCACAATCTGATATTAATACACTCAGTTCCTTCTTTTGTGACTGCATGTGCATGTGTTATAACTTAAAGCTGAAAATAATTATTTTGTTTTAGACAGTAGTTTCATAAATTTATCTTCATAAAGAGTAACTGAATCTGATAGTTTATTTATTTTTGTCTTGTTTTTGATTTTGTCCTTACTTGTAGATCTTATTTGAATGGGTGAGATTTCAAGGCTGTTGTTGAATGAATGCTTCAGCATTACTTCTTGGGAATGGGTGATGAGGAGAGCTATGATAAGGCCAGTCACACTTTCACAGAATAATCATTGGTAATCATGCCAACAGCATGTAATTAAATATTGCTATTTTCATGGTGGCCAATCTGTGTAGGAGTTCTGACTGGAATAAGGAAAAAAGTAGAATGCATTGCTGAATGGCAATAAATTATACATAGTCGGTTGTAGCCAACATAAATACATGAATTAGAGAACAGTGCCAGAGAGCCATATGAGTACGCTGCCGTCCATGCAGACACCATAGTGGAAGCACATAGCATATTCTTAACTCTTATGAGTGGCAGTAAACCAGTGTGTACTAATGCCAGGAAGGGCTAAAACGTATTAACCTTAAATGCATAACTTAACTCCCAGCATCATAGCGTGTATACTATATGACTTTGAGCAAGTCAGAAAACAATAAAGGGATCTGTCAGTTACCTCTGTTAAGGGATGTTTGTGACACTTTGGTTGAACCTATTCAACAAATTAACAAACACAAGAAATAACATGCAGTGACCTTTGAGTCCTTACATAAGTAGAGCCGTGAAGGTCACATACTTTGCTATGCCATGCACTAATTCTTGTTTAATCTACTTTTCTTTGAGTATTTGCAGTGTTGTATAATAATGAGGAATATCAGGTCCAATGCTGTGAACCCTTAGTGTCGACTAAGACTCTACCCAAGTGCTTATCTCTTTATACTGTAACAGGATGCATTGACTGCAATGCTGTGCAGTATGTGAATAATATAACTCCCCCCCAAAGTGTTTAGAGTGGTGTATTCTAATGCAGCATTGAGGATATGATGCTGTACATGTTTAGCATACTGTAAATGCCTTCTCTCCCAAAAACCCATATATAGTTGTAGGGCATACAGCTCTATACCCACCCCTACTGCCCGCCCCCTGTGGAATTTACTTAGCAAAGATCCATATCTCAGTCTGCTCTAGGAATGAATGGTATTGAATGTTTTGGTGCTGTTAACGGTACATTCTTTACATTTTCATTTTGAGTGATTGTCAGATGAGATGTCGTTTGAAAAAAAAAAGCAAAAAAATAGACAGGAATTGACAGCAAAGAAAGATGTATTCAACACAAATGGACAACGTCATCCTCTAAATGAAAAATTCTTCAGTTACAGAATGAATAAACCAAACAATATAAGTATAAAGTTACCCAAGTCACATGAGAAAAAGGATCAGTAACAATGCAAAAAT
Source organism: Protopterus annectens (assembly GCF_019279795.1). Taxonomy (NCBI): domain Eukaryota; kingdom Metazoa; phylum Chordata; order Ceratodontiformes; family Protopteridae; genus Protopterus; species Protopterus annectens. The sequence goes on from NC_056733.1 coordinate 1,543,373,857, forward strand.
TATTTAAAACAATTTCATCTTGAAACAGTATATATATGTCGTTTTTAAACATCTCAGTTTTAATAAATATATGATATCAGTACTCTCATTAATGGCAGGACTTAGTTCATTTATACAAAAAAGCTTTCAAATTAGGTAATGAATTAAAGAACTCTGAGGTGCAAATTAGAATAAAAATAAGAAATCCTGTTCCTATGTCTGACAATGTCAAAAACAAAAGATAATTTTCATTTACTTTCAGATGAGTTATGAAAAGTATCAATGGTCTGCATCTATGTAGTTATGCAAATCATTCTGCTTTATACACAAAGCCATAAACAGAAGTATATCAAAGGATATAACTGATGGCCTACAACAACATTATCAAGGTAATTGAAATGTAAGTGAACATATCCTAAAAATAACTGTTTTTGTAGGTGTGCATGTGGGTCCTCATGCCCCTTAAATGTTGGGATTATTCCCCATCTTTCCCAAAAGTTAATACTCTAACTTCAAGGTTATGCTTTCTTGGGGTAATGGGAGTAATATAGTACCTAAATGTAAGTGCAGAAAACACATCCTCTAAATTAGAGGATGCAGAGATCTGCAGCTCACCTGCAGAATGTGTTACTACTGTTTCTCTGTGTGCCAGTTTGCTAATGTATATTGGACATTTTACAAAAAAAAAAAAGAAAAAGCAGTTACAGACTTGCTTATTTGTGATGTATTATTGACAACAAGTGGATGACTCATGCTGAATGTTTAATTGTTGATATTGCAAGAAATATGTGTCATGTTAATGAAATGGGACAACATTCCTGACACTGGAATATATATTAAATTGACATTGTTGAATGCAGGATGGTCATTTATTTAATAGCTGTCTCCTTTAGCACTGGACAATCTGGATACTTACAGTTACCATTTCATGGATATTCCACAAACCACCTACATACTACTCCTTTGTAGTGTGCTATGTATTTATCTACCTTGCTTTGTGATACACATTGACTGTTGTACATATATCCCTCAGCATGCTGACTACAGACATGTTTTTATGTGTGTGTGTGCATGTGTGTGTGTGTGTGTGTGTGTGTGTGTGTGTGTGTGTGTGTGTGTGTGTGTGTGTGTGTGTGTGTGTGTGTGTGTGTTGGGCACAGTCTAGCAATGTCCTGCTCTGCCTGTGCACAGTGTAAAGTCATTCATATAAACCTAATTAATGCGACCTGGTGAGGGCTGCTGAGGAGCACATTTGCTATCATGGCTGAGCAGGTATGTTACTCTTCATTGTAGCTGGTGTTATGTACAAGCAGTCAGGCCTAATATAGCAACCATATTAATGCTGTGACAGTCTGTATTTAGTATGTGAGCACACAGTACAAGTAATGCTCTGCTGTTATCATAGAAATTATTTGTTTGTCATGACTACACACCAGGAGCATCTGCATTTTCCACTGTACAGTGGGTACAGAATAGCAGTATTCGTGGTAACATTTTTTTGTGTGCACCCTCTGTGCCACTGACTGGCAGTGTACTGTTGTTGTACTGTTGTTAATGCTGATCACCTCCTTTTCTAAACCATTGCATGCATAAATAGACTGTTTGTGACAGTGTGGAGCTTCGTATGCTTGGATTAACTGCCCATAATTTGTAACAGACATTTGGTTACTAGGCTGTGGGTAACTGAAACTCAATCAACTGCACCTGGTAGATTGAATTGCCTTCTGACAATAACCATTATAACTTATTGCTGAGATCTATCAAATTCAGAGTTAGCTGTATTACTGGTTCTGGGTACAGTGTGCAAACCCTATATATGGAGGGGAAAGTAAGCAGATGTTTGACACACCCATATAATACAATTTTCATTGGAAGCCCATTTGATCTGATCAATGGGCTTTGACTAAGTACAGATGTGAATTATTATTCTTATTAATATTTATTTTTTGCTGTATGCTTCAGATAATTAAATAGGCTTTGACTAAGTAGTAATGTACATTAACTGTACTTATTAAGACTGAAATTGATTATGTAGTTCATTCTAAAGACATGAAAGAAATACGTGAAGTCCAGATGGAAGAGTTTTCAGACTACAGATTTATCCAAGCTAGAATGGGAGAAGGTAGCAACATAATAAAGGAGGTGAAAAGGGATAAAATATTAACTGATAAGATTAGAAAGAAAGAAGAAATTATAAGACACAAATGAATATTATAGAAATATAATATGACAATGGGGCCATTTTACACAGTGGTGGGTAATGAGTAAGCAGAAGTGTAAAATATATTTTGAAATGTAAATAATAATAAAAGGACAAATAAATACATTTTAATGAATTATGAAAAAGAGATGGAACAAGGAAGTGATAAAATAAGGGGGATAGAGATGAAACGATTAGAGAAAAAGTAAAAATGATGTTACATAGGCAAAGACATTTTCTCCTGAAAGGAAGGAAAGGGAGGCTTCCCCATATTTAGGAAAATAATTAAAAATGAGAGAAGAATGGATGGATGCCATTTTAGATGGCAAATTAGATGTAAAATGTAAACAAGAGGATATTATGGTGGCGTTAGAGCATTATGAAGAGAAAATTTTGAAAAAGAGGAAATGGATGAACAGGAAGAATGAAAAGTAGAAAATATCTGAAAAAAGTCATGATTTTTTTGAAAAATGGTATAACAATGGAAGAAATACAGAATGTCTAAAAGAAGGTAATAATGAATCAGCATCATGATTGGATCGTATAGGTTATGGGTATTATAAAGAAATGAATAAAGATGAAGGAGAAGTTTAAAAAAACTATTAAATGAATGGATGAAGGAAGGCATAATGGAATAAGATGTGCTAGAATGATAAAATTTACATGGAAAAAGGATGAAAAAAAGGGTATAAAAAGTGAGAGCCTCTAAAACTAGGCAATACAGAATATATAAAAAAAAATAAATCTCCAAGAAAGCATGGAGAAACCGTTGCACAGTTTACAAGAGAAAGGATCTATGTTATCAAAAAATAGAAGTGAATGAAATGTTAATTATAGTGAAAGAAGTAGTCAAGATTATACTAAAAGAAAATAAAGAAGATTGATAGCATATGATACAGCTAAAACTTTTGTTGTGAGCCATGAAGTAATATAACAGGTTTTAGAGATGTGGCATAGGAAAAAAAATAATGTAATAAAGACATGTTATGAAAATTCATGTATACAAATAATGATAAATGAATGGATGAAAAAATAAGTATTAAGATGGGTAAAATAGGGATGCCCAATGAGTAATGTGTTTATTTGTAATGAATGCAGTAGGACAGACATGTATGTATGAAATGACAGAGGCAAGATGTGAGATGGAAGGAAATATTATACCAATATGTATGACATATGCACATGATTTAATAATAATAAGAAAACACAATGGAAGATGAGTGAAGTTGTAATAAGGATAAAAAAACTGATATAAGCTACTCTACAGTTAAACAAAGGGAATTGTAAGGGATTTGGTTAAATAAAAAAATATGTGGAAAATCTTTCACAAGAAAAGTAATAAAGATTTTGGGAGTGACATTTGGTGAGTATGAAAGTGTAATAAGTCAATGGAGAGTAATACTGGAGCAAATAAAAATTGTTAGCTTGGTGGAAATATTTTTATTTATCATTTCTAAAATACATATGTGTTGAATATTTATATAGTAAGAAAAAGTAGTATATTTAGGAGGAATATATATGTTCCCACTCATATGAAAAAGGAGTTATTAGAGATGTTTTTATCTTCATTGGAGGCTAAATACGGAACCTACTGAGGAGAGGTTTAATTTATAATAAAAATGAAAAAGGTGGTTTGAATTTTAATATATTCATTGGTGCATTTAGCATGTATGCATTTATTTTGGATACTGAGAAAGGTAAAAGAAAGGTAAAAATAAATGATAGACAAGATGTAACATGAAAATGCAAAAATGTATAGAAAGAAGAAAACAGGGAAAAGAAAAGAAAAAAGGACATAATGGAAGAAAAAGAATATGAGAATAATTTGAAATTATGGAAATTGAAAGTATATGAGTTTGATGGGAAAAGAAAAGAGTGGTATGATATGACTTTAGATTATTTTCTTTGTGTATACTCATTGAAGGATTTGAAATAGCATGAAAAATGCAATAAAAGACAGAAGGAAAAGCTCTGAAAAATGTTATATAGTAGACACTTTTTATGGAGAATTGTATAAGACAAGGTACCAGTGAATGATAATATGAAATATAAAGTGATTAAGGATAGAAAATGCATTGACTGTAGTGAAGAAAACAACAACAACATTTTGTGTTTTGAATTGTAACAGGAAGAGTTATAGGAATTTAGTGCATATGTTTCCCAAGACAAATGACAGAATGGACCCAGTTAACTATGGATCTGTTGCCTTACTGCAAATGGAACTACAGATATTCACTAAGGTGCTGGCTAACAGACAAAACTCATGCTTGCACAAAGTTATACGGGAGAACCATATGGTCTTCCTAAATCTATAAGCTGGCAGTCCTGACATAATCAAGTTATGGTTAGAATAAAAAGACTGACTGCAGTAACACAAAGCTTCTAACTGCTACTATGTTGTTAGATCTCAGTAAACCATTTCATTCAGTGCATTGGCTCAATGCTTTGAGAGTTAAGCTTTACTGAGGTGTTCAAAATATTATATTTACAGTCATTAGAAAAAATCCATCTAATAACCAAATATCAGAGTGCATTACTTTAGAGAGGGGCACTATTCTGTGTTGTCCTCTAACCCCTATACTGTTTATCATAGTGGTATATATTTTGGACTGTGCACTACTTCAGAAATTCAACAACTGTATTTCTTTTTTAAGAGTTGACAGCACTATTAACTATGTGGTTAGCAGATGACTGCATAGTATTGCTAAGAGATCCAGTTAACAAATTGAACCCAGGCCCTGCCCATCTCCAAAACTGGTTGGTCCATAAAGGGTTGAGAATTAATTTCACAAAAAAACAAAATCTTCTCCTAAGCAATGCAGTGAGGCAGAGACTGCAAAGTGCAATCAGTTTTCCAGGTTTCAATCTCTAAATGTCATTTATACCCAGATGACCTCAAGATACATTAAAAATAAAATACTCCAGTTGAAACCTCTTAAGTTGCTCTTTCCAATCAAAATCAAATCTATCAAAATGTGTATTCCCCCAAAAGTACTACATATATTAAGGCATCTATCATGTGCTCTCTTTTCAAAATTTCCTAAAAAATGTCAACAATGTATCTGTGATTTTCTTTGGTATGAAAGACCACCTTATATCAGGTGACAAAGAATGATGTTCTCTAAGAAAAAGGGGACTTTGTATTACCTGACTTAGTAGCATACAGTGCGGCAGTTATAAGGGCACTTTATTCATGAGCCAGGTCACTAGCAACTCCTTTTTGGATCCAAACAGAAATAAATTTTGACAGTGCCAAATAAAATACACAGTAGGTGCAGCCATCTTATAAGGTTTGAGATTTGGGTGGCTTAAAACATTTGGTTTGAAGGCATTTTGAGTGTCAAAATACTAATAGACCAAGGTCCCCTCTCTTTTTATATATTTGTAATAATCCTTCGTTTCATATAGATATGAAATCCTTTTACTGCTCAGAATGGACCAAACATCGCATTTATTTTATATGTGATCTATGGAATAGTACAATTAACCAGTCTGTTACCATCTAACCATTTTTTAGATTTCCAGGTCTCCTGTTAATATGATGGCAGTATTTATAGATTACATGTTGCATTTCATGCATGCTATATACCAATTAAAATCATGGGGAGAACTGTGCAGTTATTACCTTCCAGAAATTGTGAGGGTAGAGAATTTCTCATTTCTAAGCTAACCCTCAAAACTATATATGAACTATTAAAAATACTTATGTAACCCAGTTCCTGAAGTTAAAGAATAAACTGATGCTATCCATCTGTATTCCCATTAATGGGAATGCTATCTGGAATTTATTGCAGACCCCTGCCCCCCCCTCTAGCTTTACATATGGTAAATGTTTACATTGTTGCCAAATTACTCCAGTCCAACAGTATAAAATAAAACCCACACTGAGTAAGTATATGATGTTGGTTTCATCAAGAACAAGACACAGACTATGTTCACCTAATCCATTCATGACACCTCGTCTAAAACACCTGCCTTGGGATTCAATAAACTTTGTGTAGGCTTCGCACGAAGCATAGACGGAGTTTACACATTTGAGCGGTGGTGCATGGAGAGTGGTAATGTACAATGCATATTAATTACACACAGTCAATCCAAGTCAAGTTTCATGGCTGGCAACAGTGTTGCCAGGCAGGAAACCATTTAAGCAAACATGGATATCAATTCTGTGTAACGCAGAGCACCTATGGTCTGCAGGTTTGCACGGAATGCCACAGTGATCACCAGAACTTTACAGATAGCTGTCAATCTGTTAGTGCAAAACATCTGCAGATAGACCAACATAATGAGGGGAAAATAACCAGAAATAGGGACATATTTGACATAGATGTCACATAGAAATGTATTAAAATTAAACTCTCTCAACCTCTTAGAACAAGAAATCTGGACAAAGCCATAAATAATGGGGGGGGGGGCAAAGCACAAAACTAGGGACAGAATTTTAGTATTGCTCTTCCAAACTTTGGAAGTTGAGGGAATAATAGGTTATACAGTACCATGAACGTTCTGAAGAGCATGAAGTTTGAAACTCAAATGTCTATCATCACTTTCTGACTTCAAATCATGTCAATGATTTTACAGAAAACCAAAATGTTGAGGAAAAGATCAAAAGTATGAGACAAAAAGAGGACATTCTACACAAATCAGGACAGTTGAGCAGTATGAACTCAAATGTATGTAATATTGACTCACATCAGTCCTGAGATCATCCCAGTGATATGGCAGAAAGCCACAAATTTGTTAAGGACAACACCTGGTTATTCTGGGAATATCTGGACTGGTAAAAGATATGAGTGTGAAGTATATGGACCAAACACAGTACAGGACAGTGTATCCACAGTGCAGAGTATTGTGATATCCCATTCCTGACACTGTGTACTGAAGCTGAGTAAGTGATCTGTAATGGGACATGGACTGCTATGTAAAATGAAAACTCAGGGGAAGTGTGTGTATTGAAGAGGGACACACATGAATTGTAGGAATGTACACAGGGAAAGAGGACAGGTGAAACTACCTAATGTACAGCAGTGTAGGGCATGTAAATGGAAGATGGTTGCAGCAGCAACACCAATCACATATCTATATGGTACAGTAGGGACTGTACAATGAAAATGTGTTTTATGTGACTGTCACTCAAAGTGACATAACAATGAGGAGGATGTCTGTGTGAGATAAGCATCCTTACATGAATAATGCAGAGGGCATTTGTTAGGGATCTGACATACATTTTGTGTAGGGTGTTTATTGCGAAGCTGTGCAAATTGATATGCCCAAATATGAGTGCACTCTCATCAGAGGTCTCCAGCAAGGTGGGCACAGGTAAAGGCTCATGGAAAGCATTACAAGAACCAGTCATAATCACAGACAATATCAGAATAATACCATCAGTAATCCCATGCCTCTGACATAACATATGTGATATATAGTGATAAGAGATGAATCTGCACACACACATATAAAAAGTGCATACACCCTTGTTAAAATGCCAGGTTTTTGTGGTATAAAAAAATGGGACCACAATAAATCATTTCAAAAATTTTTCTACCTTTTATGTGACCTATAACCTGTATAATTCAATTAAAAAACAAACAAATCTGTTAGGGGAAAAATATAAAAAATAAAAAACTTACACTAAGCTGGTTGCATAAGTGTGCATATCCTTAAACTAATACTTTGTTGAAGTACCTTTTGATTTAATTACAGCATTCAGTCTTCTTGGGTAGGAGTCTATCACCATGGCACATCTTGACATGGCAATATTTGCCCACTCTTCCTTGCAAAAGCTCTTCAAATCTATCAGATTGAGAGAACATCTCTTGTGCACAGACCTCTTCAGGTCACCCCACAGATTTTCTATTGGATTTAGGTCTGGACTCAGGCTGGGCCATTCCAAAAGTTTAATTTTCATCTGGTGAAGCCATTCTTTTGTTGATTTGGATGTATGCTTGGGGGCATTGTTGTATTGAAAGGTGGAATTCCTCTTTCTCTTCAGCTTTCTAGCAGACACCTGAAGATTTTAGGCCAAAAGCGACTGGTATTTGGAACTGTTCATAATTCCCTCCACCTTGACTCAATCCTCAGTTCCAGCTGAAGAAAAGAAACCCCAAAGCATGATACTGCCACCACCATGCTTCACCATCAGGATGATGTTCTTTTGGTGATGCAAAGTGTTGTTTTTGTGCCACACGTACTTTATGGAATTGTGGGCAAAAAGTTCAACCTTTGTCTCATCAGACCATAACGCATTTTCCCACATGCGTTTGGGAGACTTGATGTATTGTTTTGCAAATTTTAGCTGGGCCTGGATCTTTTTCTGTGTAAGAAAATGCTTCCATCTTGCAACCCTACCCCATAGTCCAGACATATGGAGAATAGAGGAGATTGTTGTCACATGTAGTACACAACCAGTACTTGCCAGAAATTCCTGCACCTCCTTCAGTGTTGCTGCAGGTCTCTTGTCATCCTTCCTGACCAGTTTTCATCTTGTCTTTTCATCAATTTTGGAGGGATGTTCAGTTCTTTGCAACATCACTGTTGTCCCATATTTTCTCCACTTTTTGATGGCTGTCTTCACTGTGTTCCATGGTATATCCAATGTTGTGGAGTTTTTGTTTGTACCCTTCTCCTGACTGATACCTTTCAACAATGAGATCCCTTTGATGCTTTGTAAGCTCTCTTTGAACGTCTTTTGCTGTAGCAGGCAACTGAGTAAATGTCAGGAAAATCCTACTAGGACAGCTGAACTTTATTTGGAGTTAATCAGAGTTTCTTTAATTGCTGGCAGGTCTGAACACAAGAAGACTAAATCAAAATGTGCTTCAACAAAGTATTAGTTTAGGGATGTTAAATCCTGTTAGAATTTTTCCACTAACAGATTTGTTTTTCAATTGAATTGTGCGGGTTATAGGTCACATTAAAGGTTGGAAAAGTTTTGAAATGATTTATTGTGGTCTCATTTTTTATATCATAAAAACCTGGCATTTTAACAGGGGTGTATACACTTTTTATATCCACTGTACATCCACACTCTATGAGGGTAACCATGCTCACTGTCATGGCACTGTAACATCTACTTCAGGTGTTAGAAGAGACACTGCTAAACCTGCACATGACAGTATGGGCAATACAGGGTAGTTGCCATGTGTGCATGGCATATATATGTATATGTGTATATATATATATAGCGAAAGCGCATTTCTCCAGAAATGCACTTTCACAAAACTACATTTCACCAAGGTTGCTGTTCAAGATTGTGGTACAGTGGGGATAAGGGAATTTTCCCTTTTCCCACAGTAGTGCAATCTCAGAGTTGATATATATTAGTAGCAGGGGTGTGGTGTGAGGGGGAAGTGCAGCCGCCCACATGGGAGGTGCAGGGGGGCTTGTTTGCAAATTTAATGCAGTGTATTTGCTTTTTTTTCCGGTGAACTGTAGGTTTGTGAAAGTACATTTCCAGAGAAATGCACTTTCACGAAACCGGAATAGCATAACTCAGAAACATAAATTCGATGGGTCAAAGTAGACACACACACACACACACACACACACACACACACACACACACACACATATATATATATATATATATATATGTATATATATATATATATACATATATATATGGTTTGCATAAGCAGAACAAGTAGCACACATGCATCTGGTGTGACAATGTATATTCCACAGAAAGGATACCTAGGTATGGCCAATAAGCTGTGTGACAGCTCACTGTGACAAAGGCCATATACTTCTATTACACATTACTGAAAGATGTGTTGGGAGGTATATGAGGAAGGGTGCATTGTATACAGTTATTGATGTGATGAAGGCTGGAACCATGAAGGTATTATGGCCTCAGATGTAGATGTCCTACACATGCCTAGTACTTGTGTTACATTCAGGGAGTAGTCAGAGCTGTGACCGCATGCTGGTGGATGTACCACTTACCATCTACCCCAGCACACAGGTCACATACCTATTGGTCTGATTATAGGGTGTGATGGCAACATTATACTTGGGTGGTGTGTTTGTTTCCTGAATTAACAAATCCCCATGTGTCTTGTCAATGCAGTTGTCATGCCTGTGGCAGCACTGTTTATGTGTTGCTACTGTCTGTATTGTAGTAATATCACAGTTGGAGTCAATGATTACTCACGTTCTGTAGTCCTTCTTTCAGCTGTGTGGAGGCAGCATGTGTATGTCATCTGTATGTCCATTACTTAACTAATGGACAGGAAATGGCTTAACAGACATGCCTGATGTACAGACTTGATCACTGGACCTGAGATATATGTCATGTCACACATTTCAACATAGTGACATGCCATGTATGTGATACACTGGTTTACCCATTTGGTGATATAGCTGTTTATTGTTACATATGACAGTGTTAAGTGAATACCTCAGTGTGGATTTGCGTCAAACGCCTTAATCTGGTCAAATTCCACAAGATGATACTGTTGTCATCATGCAGGCCCTTGATGACATCTTTGAAGACATCTATCAAATGTCAGAGACATGATGTAGCATTAACAACTCACACAGATCTGTTGCACACAGCCAGAATATTATTAGTGTACATGTAGAAGAGGTCCATGATCACATGTTGGTCTACCTCACAGTCGAGGAGAGTCAGGATGTCTTTATACCTGCATGCATCAGGTGCTGTCCCCTCTACTCAGATGGATGCAAGTTGGTGTATGGGAATATAGCCCATGTGGAGGGTGTGTTGAAGTGTGCTTTGAACCATATCAGGAAGCTACTTGTGCTGAGTCATACCTTAAGCCATCTGTGAAGTTGTCACAAGCCATTGCTTCCATGTGATAGGCCTAGATGAAGGTAAGACAGTGCTTACTGCCTATCTCGATCTGACCTAGGATTTTGACAGAATCCCCCATGCAAGTATCATTAAGAAACATTCCCAAATGGGGATTAACCCTAACATCAGTAGATGGATAACTGATTGCCTCACCAACAGGACACATACTGTGAAAGCTGGTGAATCAACCTCTACCAGTAGAGCAGTCACCACTAGCAAACACCAGGGATATTTGCTTGACCCTTCACTGTTTGGACTCCATTTCTCAACAGCTCAAGTTGAAGTATACGGCCTTTGCCTTACCAAGTTTGCTGATACTTGCACATTTGGTGCAATCATTGAATCCACCAATGATAATAACATAGTACCCGAGGAGCTAACACAGGCAAACGAATGGGGAAAAAGGCACACAAACTACAACTAAATGTAGAAATGTGTATTTTTTATATTGTCTATCTGAAAAGTGGAGTTTCATCTTAATGGCAGCATTGACAATAGTCTTGCTATGCTGACACCCAGTGATGCCAGCACTAGGAACACATGTAGATAGCAGTCTGAACTTCAACCACCAAGTGGACACAATAGTATTGAAAACCTATTTTGTGCACATCATACATCATGCCATCATATGCAGATCTTAAGATTGTTTCACAGTGCAATAATCAAACCTCATCAGACCAGTAATAGGGTATAATGCCTTCTTTTGCATGTACTTCACCAGACACATACAGCAGCTGAAGAAATCACAGGGCTTTCTCAGCAAGATAACACAGGGCCCATAAATCATGCCATGATGCATGTGGATAGAGTTAAAGCCACATAACTATAATCTGTAATGTATAGAATGAGGTGACTTCTGCCTGGCCTCCAGAATAGTCCCTGACCCTGCCCTGGTGGGAATAGTACACATCAACAAATCAGATATAGCTGATGACTTCAGCAGTGTCTGCTGTGGGGAATATGGTAATAACAGTGTCGGACATGCTGGTGTAAAAGGCAAGCAAGAGCTCATCTACACCCACACACATGCTCCCTGTTGTCTGCTGTGAAATTTGAACCCCTGCCTTTTTAAGGTACACAGGCTACAGATTTCTGTATTTAAGGGAGGTGCCACATCTCAAGTCTGACTTGGATTATCTCAGACAACACTTTATAGCTGATGACATCAGCAGTGTCTGTTGAGGAGAATATAAGAGTATCCCACATCCTAGTGTAAAATGCTCTCTCTAATTTCAAGCAACAGCCCACACAGCTGACTGCAATGAGAACAGAACCCCTACCTATCTAAGTACACTGACTATAGAACACAGTATATTACACAAATGACACAGCACAAGTCCGACTTTATAAGGCTGCAGGAGAATGTATAGTAGTTGACATCATCAGGCCATGTGGTGGACAAGATGTTGGTTTGCCTGCATGAAATGGATGTGTAGGCATCTGCAACAATCAAAAAAAAAACTGTCAATCCTTAGTATTAGAGCAGTAACTGTGGGATATACATTTCTGCTGTTCTGTCTAGAGACAGACAAACACACACACACACACACACACACACACACACACACACACACACACACACACACACACACACACACACAGTTGACTGCAGTGAGTAAAGAACCCCTACCTATTTAAGTACACATGCTACAAAACACAGTGCTTTACTCAAGTACCATGACACAAGTCTGACTTTTACAAGACTGCAGGTGAACTTATAGTAGATGGTATCAGCAGGCCATGTGGGGGACAGTATGCTGTGTGGGCTGCATGAAATGGATGTGTAGGCATCTGCAAGAATGAAAATACTGTCAGTCCTTGGTACCAGAACAGTAAATGGTATACACACTTCTGATGTTCTCTCTAGATACACACGCACATTACCAGTTCACTACAGTGAGAACAGAACCCCTAGCTACCTAAGTACACAGACTACAGAACTTTACATCAGCACCACAGCATAAGTCTACCTTTTTTTAAGCATGCAGGTGAATTTATAGTAGATGACATCAGCAGGCCATGTTGTAGACAACATATTGGGAGGCCCACATAGGCTCATAGCTTCATAGGTTCATAGGAGGCTACTTGCCTAATGGCCCTATGGTATTTAGAAGCCTATCTATGTAAAAACACAAGTACCCTTATTGAGCATAGCTGAATGGTTATCGTTAGCAGAGTGAATTTGTGAGTAGCACCAACTGACCCTGTCCATGAGGGACATAGGTGTCACCTCAGAGGTGACTTTACAGTCACGCAACCAGTAGTCAAGGTTGCACTTGAACAGGATCATTGAGGAGCACTGCTTCACATGCAATGGGAGCCTATTACAGATGACTGAGTTTTTAGGGATATATCTGTTTCCCCAGCATGTTCTGTTAACATTACAGGCTAGGTTGAGAACCCTGTGCCAAGTTATTCTTGCCCCATTTGATTTGTAGATGTCCAGATTTTTCAGTAGGACAGGCATAGGTCACTTCTCAGCAGCCTGCATGCTACTGAGTACAATGACAGGTCTTTCAATCTTTCCAAGTATGTCATGTTTGGAGGCCCTGGAATCCCCAGCACAACCCTGTGTTTTCTCCCATTGCTGCTGGTGTCTGATGAGGTACAGATAAAAGGGAGCATCATACTCAGTTAGTGGTCTGATAAGGGTAGAGTACAGCAGAGGTATAACTACCCTGTTCTTATATGTGCTGTCCATATGTATGATGCACACAATGCAGAATGTGTGTGTCACCACTATAGACACATAGTTATGAAAGTGTAGATTGCTATCAGCATGTGTTTTCAAGTCTCACAATGCTGTGTTTGAGCTTACAGGGTGCTATGTATATCATAATTAGCAGGGATACTTCATTGCCAAAGCAGACAATCAGGCATTGTATGCTTTAAGGTTTAGTCCATGCGTTTGGCACAAATCATTTGTGTGTTGCAGCCCCATCTGTAATATGTTACCATCACTGGGGACTCTATATTAGTGTGCACAGTAATCAGTCATCTACAAACTTTGCAAACCACAGGACATCTACTATTGTCTGCACTTCAGGGATGTAGTTTCCAAACAGTCAAGGGCCCAGCACAGATGCTTGTGGTATTCTAATGGTAAGTGAATAGTGGTAGAGGTGTAGTACCAAACTTTGAGAGAGTGTGTTCTGTCAGTGACCCAGTTTCCTATCTCTCTACTACTGTATGGCTTAATTCCCACATGGGAGATCTTCACTATGACATAAGTGTCAAAGGCCTTGGATAACTCAGCAAAGGTGGTATGTCCTGTTATCCCTCATCCAGGTCTTTGGGGTCAGTATCCAAGAAGTCCACAAGATTCAATAAGCAAGATCTACCACTGACAAAAATAAAATGAGTCAGGTAAAATGTATTAAAGGTCAGCTATGTCCCTATGGATATGGCCCATGCTTATTTGTTCCCTAGCATTGCAGATAAGGCTTTTTAGGCACATGGGTGTCAAGCTGATATTAAATTTTGTACTGTGCTTCATATATGTGTGGAAAAAGTAATGAGACACCAGGGTTGCAGTGCTTGGAGGGTGGCAACACATGGATGTATTGTAAATATGTGACATATAGTTAGATATGGCCTTCAGATTGTAATGTTTCCACATGCAATTTCTTGACATGCACAGAGAACAGACAATTAACAGCAGTAATTCAGCATAATATGTACATTTCCATAGTGTGGCAAGCAGTGGGTTTACACAATGGTTACCAAACTGCATATGCATGTGAGATAAACATGCTTGCACATATCTAAGCAGTGTGCAATCATGAGCTGAATTGCTTAAGTCTGACAGTTAGTATTGAGTCTATGAAATACACCTCTTGCTTAACTGACTCTGTGGCAGCATGTTCTAAAGCATTGATACATTCGTTGTTGAGGTCCAGATGGTACTGTGTTCAAATACAGGTGAATATAATACTTTTAAATACATTGCCACCACTCTCCATTGCTGCTTGCTGGTGCTGGATGTGCACCTTCACACAAAAATGGATCAAAGAAGTGAAATGAGGTAGATATGACAGTGGTGAAATGGAGAGCAAGCAGGGGAAGAACAAAGGGAAAGCAGGGCAGGAATGTGCAGGAGGAAGGTAGGAAAGAACCATAGATATTCTTTTCTTTAACAGTGTAAAGTGAATGTATGTGGAAAATATTAACTGAATTTGGACTGTCACCTCCAGAGAGAGGGGTGACCACAACATAATTATACAATCACTTTGTATAGATAATTGGACCAAATCAAGTGTGTCAAGAAGACACATGTGCAAATAGAGAGCTATGCAGGGGCCATTTTTTTTTGTTGGACAGGTGTCTATTTATTTTTTATTTTTTTATTTATTTATTTTAGAGAGAGAGAGAGAGAGGAATGTTGGGGAAGGGATGTAGGTATGTCTGGATCAGGTAAGTTAGGTAGGTGAGGAAGCAATTACAGACAGACAAGACAAAACAAGACAAGAGACAGGGATGGTGGGCACAAAAGGTTTGGGAATACCATGATTGGGATGAGGGTGGGGACATCCCAAACCCATCGTCGTCAAGCTGGGTGACAGTAAGAATCGAGTCCTCACCCACTGGACTGTCATCACTGTCACCTCACTTCACTGCTGGCTAGAGTGCTTGTCCTCACCTTCTCCTCCTCCTAGTACTATGCAAAATGAGGGTGAGGAGCCTCTATAGATGGCATAGGCATGCACCAACGGTGTCACTCACAGCTGTACACACCATCCCTGGCAACTCGGTACAGGTGATAAAATGACAACCTCTGCCACTGTACTGGAGGTTATCACTGGTCCAGCCTCCAGGACAGGACTACCTGAGGGTGCAGGTAGTGCAGGGAGCCAGCAAAGGCAGTGCTGCCAGGCTGGCTCCCAGACATGCTGGGCATTTGTGCTAGAACTGGTAAAGGGGATGGCAGGTACATCCTGCGGGACAGACCTACCCCACTGTGCTGTGGAGTATTTAGTGATGTGGTTCACATAGATGATATGGATACATTTCAATGACACATAATAAAATTTAAAAAAAATTAAAAAAAGAGAAAATAAAAGTTATTTTTTTGATAAAATAAAATAAAAAAAGTATTCATAAATGAAAATAAAATGAAGAAAATTACACAAAATATATTTTTTATAAATAATGTGAAATAAAATAAAAATAAAATAAAAAAGAGAGCTAAGGGTTGGGGTGTGAGAAAAAATAGATAAGATTAGTACCTTCACATGTCACGTACGATGCATTAATACAGTTATTTGACTCTATCTTAAATTTTACATTTAAGACTACCACCTCCTAACTGTTGCACACTATACTACAAATTGCAGCAAGTAGTCCTTCACATGTGCATATGTTATACATATGAGTGTTCCAATTATGCAGATTGCAATTTACAGCAGGCCATTTGTGCCACTGGTATAGAGATTTTATTTAATTTAAAATTTATGGAAAAGCTAACAGTATTGTAAAGTTATGAAGTGTTGTATTTGAACATATAACCACTAAGTAACATCTAATATTGCACTGTTGGTTTGTGCTACAGACTAATGCATACATACTTACTTTTACAGTTGAGATATGCATGCTCAATTTGATACATCTCTATAAAATACCAAAACACTATCTTTAACATTTAATGCTGCAAGAACAGTACTCTTCTGCTGCATATAACACATATGCTTCCCTCATCCTTGCCAGTCTGCATTGTACTCACAGTCACTGGCAGCTGTGGAAAAAACAGAATAGAATACCATTATGAATACCAGTCTTCACTATATTCAGTGCTCTCTGTTGATGATATTTACACAGGTGTGGGATGTATTCATTCCTGAATTCCTCAATCCAATGGTTGAGTGTATCTTCCTTCCTCTTCTGTAGATCATTACAATGATGCCTTGATTTCTCTCCAGTGTGCAGGATACCAGTGGCACTGAATACAGCCCAAGTTAAGCTTTCCCAAGCCTCAGACTTATACTGGGAGCCAGAATAGTTCTCCTGTAGAAGCCTGTCACTGTAGTTCTTAACTAGGAGTCTAATAAAAATATTGAACTCCTGGACATGCCACTTCTGTGCCCTAAACCTGGAACCTTCACCACAAATGACTGCATTGTCTGCCATGGATCTTGAGCAATGCCAGATGATGCTTTCTCACCAATTCCAGTAATTGCATTTACTGGTCGAGTGCACTGTTTGAAGCTGTTGTGCTCTGCTTACCATTGGACAAAAGCATTGCTCGACAGTGTGCAACCCTAAACAAAGTGTTTGTGCAATGGTAAGCAGAGAGCAGCAATGAGGTATTACATAATTAGAATTGCAATTCTGAACTTATTGGATATACAGGCAGTTGTTTATTTGTGTTAGACAAATGTGAAGGTCATGCCAGTCCAGACGGCAGAATTATACTTACAGGAATACTGTACCCGGTATACACACAACCTTACATCTGATAATAATTGTGATGATACATAGATAAATTAACAAATAACTGGCACAATACTACTGTGTCAGCCCTCATACATATAATTACTATCAGTTCCACAATCTCAAGTGTTATAAGTGAGAGTGAGTGTAATGGGAAGTGGAACAACAGTAAAAATGTATGGAATATCCTGTAATCAAACCCAGGACCATGTGTATGGCAGTCCTACACTTACATCTGTTGCCACCAGAAGGCTGAAACAAGACTTGTCTATCTTTTGGTTCATTGCTAAAGACTGCAATGTCATAACAGTGAAAAAAAGGTTGCACACGCTGTATTAGAACCCAGGATTATCTGTAGTCCAGGACAATACTTACAACTGCTGCCACAGGACGAGTTACATGGCATCCTTATTTTACTAAACATTCTTAAGGTCTCAGTGTTAACTGCCATGCAACACCACTTAACAGGTTTGCTCAATGCCCAGTAGCATTAATTGAATGTATGCAGTTTCTGTTTTTCTGTTTTTGACTGTCTTGGTCCTATCTGCTTCGTGGTGGTGGTGGTGGTGGGGGGGGGGGATCCAGCTGTCCAGTTTGCAGACTGCCGCACTTCTTGCAAATGTGATTGTGAAGAAAATGAAACACTGCCATCGATGTTAGCATGTGTGGGTGAGGTTTCAGACAGAAGGGTTTATAAGGATGCTCGGAGGGGGCCTGCAGTCCCTCCTTCACCTGGTGCCGATGTCTCTTCCCATGCTACTCAGCGTATGTTTATGGCCATCATGGAGGCACAGGCATGTTCTCACAGGTGCTCCAGATAAATGCTCAGGGTTGTAGATGTGATACAGCCTGACATGCATGACTGCCTCCACTAATTTCTCCAAATATTTTGGGTTTCTAATACTATGATGGGAATGGACCCCATTCCTAAGTCAAAGTATGATTAAAGTTAATGAAATTAGTATTGTTTCAATCTTTGATGTCAGCCAAAAGTGCTCTATGCAGCACCCACAATGTGTCCAGTAATGACTCCTTCTGCAATTCATATGGGGTTATATGGATTGGTAACATATCTAAATAACATTGTAGATTATTTTTTATAAGACACATTGCTTCTACTACTATTGGAACTGTCTGGGTATTTTTCTTCCACATTGCTTTCATTTCTGCCTGCAGATCCTGGTATTTTATAACTTTGTGTCTCTGTGTATGCAAGACATTGTAGTCACTGTGTGTGGACATTTCAATGAG
The DNA here is from genome assembly GCF_019279795.1 of Protopterus annectens. Taxonomy (NCBI): domain Eukaryota; kingdom Metazoa; phylum Chordata; order Ceratodontiformes; family Protopteridae; genus Protopterus; species Protopterus annectens. The sequence goes on from NC_056733.1 coordinate 1,543,392,528, forward strand.
CAATGCTACCCTTGTCTTCTTTTCTTGGACCACTATATCTGTATTTTTAGCATCTATCTTTTAAACTGCCGGTAATGGGTGATCCCTTGTGATATAAACTTCATCATTTTCTATGATGCGTTGTTGCTCATATTTCCAGTGATTTTTAGCCACTTCAATACCATAATGTCTGCATAATCCCCAGTGCAACAGTCTTGCCACATTATTATGCCTTTCAGTATACAGTCCTTCTGCCATTAGTGTATCACAACCAGCAACTAGGTGTGTGACTGTTTCCAATATGGTTTTACAAAACCTACATTTGCCTGTTTCTCCCACATGTTCAATGGACTTTGTAAACTACTGTGTACATATCCCACTCTCTTGGGCTGCCAATATTAACCTTTCAACTCTTGGTTTGAATTCGCCTCTCCTTAACCATTCCTGCATTCGTTCCTGATCAACATGAGGTTCTTCCAGATGTTTTCTGTACTTGAAACTATATTTATGCTTTTTCCACATTACTTGCCTTCTCATCTGGTCCTTCACCTTATATTATTTCTTTTGTTTTTTGGCACATTCAGTTGCTGCCTGATTTTTATCTACTTCTGGTTTGATTTCCATTCCTGCTTGACGTTGATATGCTTCTGCTAAGTTAAGCAGAGAAGTCATCTTAGATTTATTCTCCTCATGTTTCAAAACTCTCACTACATTTGGATCTTGTGAGGTCAGCAGATACTGCGAAGTTCGACAATTGCAGATTTATACATGTAATCAATTTCAAGGAGGACTATCCCTCCTTCGGAATGGGGAATATATAATCTTGGCATACACCGATTATTATAGATCATTTAGTGAGCATGGAGCATTCTTCTTGTTTTAGTATCTAATCTATCCAACACATTCTGAGGCCAGTCAATCACTCCAAAACTGTAAGTTAGGACAGGGAGAGCAAATTGGTTTATAGTTTGGATCTTGTTCCTAGATGTCAAAACTGTTCTCAGGATTAATTTAAGTCTTCTAAAGTTTTCCTTATTGCATTTTATTTGCATTTGTTCATGTTTTATTGCTGATCCTTCTTCAATTATCAGGTATTTATATACTTCTTCTTACTCAAGTTCTTTTATATCACTTTCTTGTCCCAAACTGATGTTTTCCTGGTGCTACAGTTTTCCTGCTTTAAATGTTGCTTTTGCACATTTATCAAGACCAAATGACATTCTTATATCATCTGAAAAAATTTTTGACAACTCGCAGCTGTGCTTTTAGTTCTTACTCTGATGAGCTATACAGTTTTAAATCATCGACAAAGAGAAGATGAGAAGTCTTTTTTGTTGTTTTCTAGGAGCCAAATTATAGCCATGGCCTAAGCTGTTAAGTAAACAACTTAATGGGTTAATAGCAAGGCAGAATAGCAATTGTGACAGAGAGTCACACTGGAATATCCCCCTTTGAATTTTTGGGTCTACTTCACCCTGTCGAAGGCCGACAATATCAAAGCTGATACTGTCTGCGCCAAAATGTCGAAAGCGAAAGTCATCGTGTGTGTAAACAGAAATCTCCATAAGGGGAGAGTTCCATTTACTGCAATGTAGTGCGATCTCGGAGTTGGTATATTTAAGTAGTGGGGGTGTGTGGGGGTGCAGGGGGGTTGCCCCCCTGCATAGAGCAATTTGTGTTGTGTTTGGGTGTTTTATTTTTTTTTGTGTGTGTTCGATGTTCTGGGGTTGCAACATTTTCGTGTCGATTATTACGCTGTCGACAGTTTGAGTTTTCAACAGCGTAATCTTAACACAAATTTTTATCTCTGGGATAATAATTTGTCCTTTATCATGGCTAAATTACAAAGTGGTCTGCCACTGTTTCATCATTACTGTAATGTAGTCAATCAGTGTAGGGTGTATCTTATACATTTTTAAGTACTCTTCTATCCATGAATATAAGATGCTATCAAATGTTTTTTTTGTAGTCAATCCATGCCATACTTAGATTCTTCCCCTTTTTACAGTTCTCCACTATAATTTTATTTAACAAAAGGTGTTCCTTTGTTCCATATGACTTTCTTCTATTGCCCTTTTGTTCTACTGCCATAACTGAGTTTTCTTCTAAATGACTATAAACTCTATCAGTGTCAATTCCCATATATAGTTTATACGTCATCGGAAGGCAAGTTATTGGCCTATAATTTTTAGGGTAGCTTGCAGGTCCCTCGTAATTAGGAGCATTGTTTTTCCTCCTGTTAACCAGGTTGGTGTCTGTTTGGGGTGTGCATATAAATAGTTCTTACTCATGGGTAAGTCTTTGTGCAAAGATGTTAATACTTTTAACAAAAATGTAGGTACTGAATCTGGACCTGGGGTTTTCCACTTAGAGACTTTCCTTAACTTTGTTTCAATCTCTCTAGCTGTTACTTCATCCCATTTCATATCCTGTTTCTTTAAACTTCATATTCTTTCTTTTACTTCTTTTATCCATATAGCATATTTGTTATGTTCCACAGTATCTTCATAGATACTTCTCCAAAAGTTAGTGTGTCTATTTCTTCTTTTTTTAGCAGTCTTTCAATTCCTATTACCTTGTTTCCACATTCGCTATAAATCTTTTTTGGGTCATCAATAAATTGCTTATTTTGGACTTTTCCTTTATATTTATCTGTGTATCTTCTAAGTTTTTCTGCCTGCGCTGAAATCTTTAGTTTGTTATCTCTTTTAATACTGTGCATTGCTTTTATCACATCTATCTTTCTTAGTATTTTTGTTGATCGATTTCCTCTTCTATAATCTTCTAACAGTGACACTTCTTGTCTTAATTGCTTTATATTTTTCACTATTCAATATTTCCTTGATGGTATTCAATTTCTCCCCTTCCTTTCCTTCACTACCCTGTGTTCTTGTGGTAGAACTTTATCAGTTATTAATTTAGCTGCACAGCAATATATCCTGTTTACTTCTATTATATCGCATGGATTTCTATGGACAGTCCTAATTACTGTGTTCTTTTGTTTTATCAGACTTTTAACTTTTGGGGTTTTATTGACTTTCTGCAGTCTATTTCTTTCATTGATCTTAATATATCTGTTTCTATTAAATCAACCAACTCTTCTCTTATCTCATTTTCCTCCAAACTGAGGGCACATCCCTTGTTTTTCATTTCCTGCCGGCATTCTATAGAAAGTTCTATAGCACCTTCCTGTAGCACCCTATCTTCAATTTCATCCTGTGCCCTCCATTGTTTTGTCATATGGGAACTCACTGGCTTATCTCTCTTCAACATTGACTGCATCAGAATTTCCACAATTTCTTGTTCCTTCTCTTGCTGGCTAGCTTCAAGTGAGCTTTTATACTGGTTTCCTGTGGAAGGCTCCAAGCTATCTTGATATGGCACCTTGCCAATTGTTTCCTGTTCCATTGGTTTCCCCTTAATTTGGATATCCATTCCTCTATCCTGTTGTGATGCTTTCTGCATTAGATTTTCTACACTGAATCCTTCACTTTGCAGGTGCTCCACAACCTCAACTTCTATTGCTTTAACTTTTCCATTACTAATCTCCTTGCCTACTTTTCCTCTTTGTCTTCTTAATTTTTGTATTGTAAAGTTTTCCATATCCGGATTCCTTTGCCTATATTTCTCTTCAAATATCTTTGATGCTGCTCTTTTAGTATTAGTTAGTTTTGCTTTCTCCTTTGCATAAACATTACACCATATTAAATCTGTTTTTCTTTCCCATGTCCATATTTGCTCTTCAGATGTCTCCTCATCTTCCTGCTTCTCCTTACTTTCGGGACTTGTTCCATCATGCTGTAATGCAACCTGTGTTAGACCTTCTATGTCAAATCTTTCACTTCGCAGGCACTCCATAACTTCAACTTCTATTTTATTAACTACTACTTTAATAATCTTCTTTTCTACAGTCCATCTTTGTGATATTATCTTTTTTATTGTGAAATTGTCCATATCTGGATGCCTTTGCCTATATTCTCTTCGAATATCTTTGGGACTGTCTTCTTTATATTGATTAATTTGCTGAGATTTTGTGAAAAACAGGGTCCTCCTCATGAAGGTACTCACTAAGACTTGAGGAGGAATTCAGATTTAGCAGTACTACTCTCCTTTGCTTGCTGACTTTTCATCTATCCATTTAGACCTGTTTGCATTCTGTGTGATGGTCCCAATGTCTGTTTAAGTATACATATCTAAGGTTTTGTGTGTGTGTGTGTGTGTGTGTGTGTGTGTGTGTGTGTGTGTGTGTGTGTGTGTGTGTGTGTGTGTGTGTGTGTGTGTGTGTGTGTGTGTGTGTGTGTGTGTGTGTGTGTGTGTGTGTGTGTGTTGGATGTCTGTTGCCTGATGCTGGTATAGACAGGGAGACTGGGGATGCAGGACATTACCACTGTATTGCTGCATGTGTGTATATCTCTCTGTATGTATGTATATGTCTGTTAAGTCTTTGTGTTTGATGGTCCCAATGTCTGTTTAAAGTATGTCTACAAGTGTGTGTGTGTGTGTGTGTGTGTGTGTGTGTGTGTGTGTGTGTGTGTGTGTGTGTGTGTGTGTGTGTGTGTGTGTGTGTGTGTGTGTGTGTGTGTGTGTGTGTGTGTGTGTGTGTGTGTGTGTGTGTGTGTGTGTGTGTGTGTGTGTGTGTGTGTGTGTGTGTATGTGTGTGTGTGTGTATGTTCACACATGAGGTCTTCACCATCTCACAGGGTAGTCACAGTACAGCATGGCCATAGACTATACCACTTCTGTTCTACTCTGCCTTTCTTATCAGATAGCTCTGGAATAGATAAATTATACAAATTGTATCTTTGTGTGTCATTGCGTGTGTGTGTGACCATGTGCCCATATGTGTATGGGTGGCTCTTTGTGTCTCTCTGTGGAGAGTATGTGTATCTGTCTATGGTCTGCTAAGAACATGAGCTACTTCCTTGCACAGTCGTTAGGGCAAGCAACTGATGATGGGGAATTCATATTCATATATGTTGAGTATTAAGAAAATGCAATAGTACTGTGAATGTGCATAGCTTTCAGTTACATTTCAATGGAGCAACACAACTCAGCTTATATGTGCAGTGTGAGGTGAGCTGTTGTTTCACTTTCTGTGACTTTACTCACAGTGTTTGTCTCTAAATGAACACTTTTTTTTAGAAAACAAATGTACAATCTCAGCATTTTTCCAAACATCTTTACCAAGATTTATTGTTAACCAATGCAATTTCTTTCCTGAAGCAAGGTATTTTAAGCTTATGCACTGCTTATTATAAACATGTAAGAGAGAAAACTACTTTGAAATATAGAATTTCAATGTAAAAATAAAAACTATACTAGCAGAGTAAAACAGGCAAGCCTGTGAATGTCAGCCTGAAGGTAATGTAATGTCCCAAACACTGTCACAGAAAAATATTAACGTTTTTCACAAATGAATAATCTGAAAAGTACCTAAATTGTCCTAGCACTCCTCTAAGTAAAAGTAAAACCACACCGACAAAAAGTCAATATTAAAAACATGAATTAGTTAATAAAACAGTACATCTCACATAGTGCATCTATCATACCATAATTTTTCTAGTGATACAACCAACAGTAAAACGAGAAACTGAAAATAATCTGCTCTTGGGCACTTATTACATAGTAATGCTCCAGGTCTTTAGTCTCTGTTTTCAGGTCTTTTTATGACGTTTTTTTTTTTCAAGATTTTATGAAGTGGCTTTTGAAGCACTGCCCAAATCTTTTATGTTCCTTAAATAATTGGAATTTTGTAAAACTGTCTTCCAAATTTGTATAGGTATCTCCCATTTTGGAGAAATTACACCTCTCGCTTAGCAGTTTTTTACTTAAAAGCAAGTAAATTGCTGTCTTTATTTATTTACATCATACTATTGAAAAGTGTCCTGTAACCTTGCTCCTTTAATGACAAAAAAGTATATAGAGATATCTGTTGTTTTGTTTACTAAAGTATATATGTTTACATGCATATATGTAGCAGACATCTGTCATACATATATGCATACAAGCATGGATGTATGAATTTATTTATTTATTTATGCCCTTTTCCAAGCAGAGTTTGTGGTGGTAAATAAAGGTACATGGTTTAAGTAGTGTGGCCAAATGTTAACATACAACTGCAGGTCTGAGTCAGTTAACAGTGTATTTCCCATCTGCCTCAAACTCTATATAAAGATGGACTTTGTTCTGTACTATTCATTCTTAATTCCATCATGATTCTAGACCCTAGAACTAGTTATGAAAGACAGCTGTAGTCATATAGAAAGCTATCTATGAAATAATGCAATATTTTTCTTGACATACTTTAGTCACGACCCAGTCTGCATTCTTTAGGGATTCACAAGCAGCTACTAGTTATGCAGTCCAGCAGGCCATTGAAAGGCTGAACCTAATTCCCAGTTGCCTCCAAACACTGTCTGGTTAAGTGAATTCCTCACTGTCAGACAGTATGCAAATAAAGACTGAATTAATCAAATCCAGTACCACAGGAAGTAAGTAGCCTCTTAACAGCTCACAGCCTTAAGCTTCTATACTAAGTTCCAACAAATTTCTATGAGGATGATGGAGATTCAACCCAATATCTCGGATATGCAAAGCATGTCTTCAGCCACTGACCTACGTCCCCTCAAATGAGGAAATCTGAAAAGATTCACAGAGATATATTTAGATGTAGTTTTACAAGCTCTATAAGGAAGGATTATAACTTAACATTACTGTTAGTTCTTCCTCTACCTATACACTGTAGCATTCTAGTACCATGCTCACTGCTTTGTCATACCACTTATTACATTTAACTTACTTGGTAGGAATACTTTTTGTGATGAACTTTATTTAAGAGTTGTGTCTGTGTCCGCTTTTTTGCCCATTGTTTGCCAAAGTAATACCGTCCTAAGATACATACAATCCATCCCTGCAGAAATGGATATCTTAAATCCCTTTTAAGATGAAAGTGTCCTGTAACCTTGCTCCTTTAATGACAAAAAAGTATATAGAGATATCTGTTGTTTTGTTTACTAATGTATATATGTTTACATGCATATATGTAGCAGACATCTGTCATACATATATGCATACAAGCATGGATGTATGAATTTATTTATTTATTTATGCCCTTTTCCAAGCAGAGTTTGTGGTGGTAAATAAAGGTACATGGTTTAAGTAGTGTGGCCAAATGTTAACATACAACTGCGGGTCTGAGTCAGTTAACAGTGTATTTCCCATCTGCCTCAAACTCTATATAAAGATGGACTTTGTTCTGTACTATTCATTCTTAATTCCATCATGATTCTAGACCCTAGAACTAGTTATGAAAGACAGCTGTAGTCATATAGAAAGCTATCTATGAAATAATGCAATATTTTTCTTGACATACTTTAGTCACGACCCAGTCTGCATTCTTTAGGGATTCACAAGCAGCTACTAGTTATGCAGTCCAGGAGGCCATTGAAAGGCTGAACCTAATTCCCAGTTGCCTCCAAACACTGTCTGGTTAAGTGAATTCCTCACTGTCAGACAGTATGCAAATAAAGACTGAATTAATCAAATCCAGTACCACAGGAAGTAAGTAGCCTCTTAACAGCTCACAGCCTTAAGCTTCTATACTAAGTTCCAACAAATTTCTATGAGGATGATGGAGATTCAACCCAATATCTTGGATATGCAAAGCATGTCTTCAGCCACTGACCTACGTCCCCTCAAATGAGGAAATCTGAAAAGATTCACAGAGATATATTTAGATGTAGTTTTACAAGCTCTATAAGGAAGGATTATAACTTAACATTACTGTTAGTTCTTCCTCTACCTATACACTGTAGCATTCTAGTACCATGCTCACTGCTTTGTCATACCACTTATTACATTTAACTTACTTGGTAGGAATACTTTTTGTGATTAACTTTATTTAAGAGGTGTGTCTGTGTCCGCTTTTTTGCCCATTGTTTGCCAAAGTAATACCGTCCTAAGATACATACAATCCATCCCTGCAGAAATGGATATCTTAAATCCCTTTTAAGATGAAATTATTCCGATTTCAAATAACATGGAAATATATTTCGCTTATCCCACATTCAGTATGAATACTGACATACCCAGACACACACACACACACACACACACACACACACACACACACACACACACACACACACACACACACACACACACACACACACACACACACACACTCAGGCACAGCACACATCAACATAAAGTCACCAGACATATACTTGCAATAAATATAACTTGATGTCTTCAAACACTATCAAGGCAGTTATCATTCTTTGGTCCACACTACTAAGGTTGGCATTCAAGGCCCATATTCCATCTGTATTACCAGAAGGGGTTACAAGAAGCCAAGGTAAAGCATATCCTAGTGTTTTTTTTATTTATGTTTATCTTTTTTACCATGTTCTGCCCATATTCCTGACCCGCTCTTGTCACACAATAACATCAATGTTCTTTTGTCTATAGATGATAGGCCATTACATTTACCAGAGTTGTAGCTAAGATGAGGCCTCTGGATTTCACTACAGATTGTTTCCACAGTCACAAAATCCTCTTACCATCCCATGATATATGAGACCTTGCAAAATGTTGCTCTATATCTCTTCCCCCATTCAACTCTTCAGCGAATGCTTTTGCTAATTGAACCTTGATGTTTTGGGTCATAATCAGGACCCCAGCCATCTAAGCCATAGACTGGGCTAACAGTTATTATTATACTAATTTTGATATTGCCACTACAAAGGAGGAAATAACACAGTGACTCTTGACCTTCCAGTTAAGTAGAGATTTTACAGTTCTGGCCATTCAGACATTGCAACAGTAACATTGATGTCCCTTCAGAAATGTTGTACGCACTCTCAGTGATCATATTGTTTTATATTTCATCCTTGGAAACCATGCTAGTTATGTCTATTTGCATATTATTATTATTATTATTATTATTATTATTATTATTATTATTATTATTATATCACTGTAAGACATAACTTGGAAATGTCGAAATTAGTTACATTATTTGCTCTTTTCTGATCTAATATCCTGGTAACTAGTCAAGGAACTCTGTAATATATTTCTTTGGCCTAATCTTCTTGCCATGAATCTGTATTGTCAATTACCTTGAGCCTATTTCACTGGCTTCCCACTATTAAGCAATGTTTCCCTTTAAAAGCATTTCTATATTTTTCTACAACTGACATAAGACACGCATCATTTCCAAGGTCAGTGTTTCACCATATATTTTGAAACAAAAGTCTCAAATAAACTTCTTCACAAAAAGTATTCCTACCAAGTAAGTTAAATGCAATAAGTAATACGAGAAAGCAGTGAGCATGGTACTAGAAGGCTACAGTGTATAGGTAGTTATAATCCTTCCTTATAGAGCTTGCAAAACCACATCTAAATATATATGTGTGAGTCTTTTCAGATCTCCTCATTTGAGGGGATGTAGTTCGTGGCAAAAGGCATTCTTTGCATATACGAGAACCTGGGTTCAATCTTCATCATCCCCACAGAAATTTGTAGGAACTTAGTATAGAAGTTTGAAGCTGTGAGCTGTTAAAGAGCTACTCTCTTCCATCCTTCTGTAACATTGCATTGCTCTTACAATTAGTTAAAAAGGTTAGTAGGCGGTATTACCAGTGATTTTCACATTTAATAAGAACATTAGGATACATCAGCTCAGACCCTCACATTGTATAGTTTTAGATTCTCAAGTTCTTTAAGGACTAGTTATGTTGTAAAATGACTGGGTTAAGTCCTTTCTATTATGGACTACTGCAAGGATCCTTTCTTTCTTTGAAAATGCTTAACCCTCTGCCTTTGCAGCAGCTTTTTTCTGCTGAACCTCTATCGATTTTTATTTAGCATCAATATGCCTTCATTTGTCCTTGTTTTCTACATTATGTAGCTCCGGGTATCTTGGTTTCCTTTCCTGACTGAACTAAATGTATTTTCTTCAGTTTGAATCATTGCCTTCCCATTGTTCAACAAACTTTGCCTGTCTTAGTTTGTATTTGAGTTTTCATCTTCATTTTGTGTTTATATTCTTGCATCTGTGCTTTCTTAAACTTCCTAAAAGCTTTATACTTTTGTTTTATACCAGCAAGGACCTTGTTTGAGAGTCCTCCTCCTTCTTTTAGGTCTGTATATCAGTTTTACATAAACTTATCTTTTTCCTACAATTGCACTTCTGATGTATCACTATCATTCTTCCATATCACCTTCTCAGCTTTTAAAACTTTTCTTAGGCACTATCCCATGCTATTAAGATAAGTTGTAATGAAATTTAGTACCCTTTAATTAGCTTAGCTCTATATTTAAGTTGACAGTGAACCATGTTATTCAGTGATCTCTAGTTCCTGTATAGTTTCCTTTACTGCCACTCTCTAAAATCTGCTGATGCCAAAGCAAATAGCATACCTAAGACTTCATGTCTTGACCAAGCATCTATCCATTTATATTTTAGTAGCCGGCAGTGATATTGCTTTTTAAGGGCATTTTCTATTAAACTGCCTTTTCAGCTGCTTTCAGGGAACACTGTCAAACTTATGAGTATTTTAGTCACAGAAATGCAGTATAGTTAAACTAAAACATGGCTGATTGCCTCAGAATCAGTGAACATAGAAGCCTACAATTCAGTGGTTTATTCTGCTTTAGAGAAATACAATTTTCTGCTACATTTTGAGCTGTTTTTTTTTTTAGTTTCTTTGTGTATGTGATACACGCACAACTCATTTCATACCCTTGAATCAACATTTCATTTAATTTCAGTAGGTAAAAAAGAAAGAAAATTCTGCTCTATTGCTGATTAACATAAATGCTTGTGAAAATGCAAAATATCATAATCACGTAATTAGTCAACTTTAGATAAATATAGTATGCATAGTCTGATTGTATACTGCACCTGTTTGCATGGTATGCAATTGTTTTAGAATAAACACATTTCTACTCGAGGGTGAAAATAACACTGCATAATTTCAGTAACAAGTTAGCAATAATATGTTAATAATTATCATCCTGAAGATTAGAATATCACTGCATTTACTTCTTAGTGTAACTAGATAAGAAAACTGAGTAGTGCTCCCCATTTTCAAAATGAAGAACAGAAGGATGTTTTCCAACTAAAGAGGGATTATAGTCCTCAGCCTTCCTGCAAATGTGAATGCCAGGGTATGAAAAAGAAAAGTTAATCCATTCTCTACATTAAGATGAATATGTTACTGTTGAATGTAGGATTTTACCAAAGATACATCATTGTGCAGCATCCTCCTTCAGATTTTCATGAACAGATTATCAAGGTACACCAAAGTGTATAGAGAGAATGCACTTTGGGGCATGAGGTATGAAGTCAGCATCTTTAATGTTCATCATATTGATAATTGCTGCAGTAGGCCTAGTTATATGGGTTATATCCTATAAGGATATAATAGTCATCCAGCCTCAAAAGTTTCAGAACTGCTTCTAAATGCCCAAACTATCAGGTAGCTTAAGCTGAGCTGACTAAAAGACAAAGTTAGGTGTAAATCCTTCAGAGCTTTCCTGCCAATGAACAGTATGTTCCTCTGAGACTGTCAAGGATCGAAGGGAAATATGTGCTGTTCCTTTGCTCGACAGAGAAGTTCTCATTGGGGGAAAAACTTTCATTTAAAAAAATATATATTGTTTAATAACATTTTACTTTTAAACCAGAGTGCTCTTCCTGTCAGTTTCAAATTTGTTTAAAGTATTTTCAAAACATTTTTCCTGTAGAAAAATTCTGCGTGTGTTTTTTTTTTTTGGGGGGGGTGACAGGCAAAGAGTTTTAAAGTGCTTTTGCCTGTGGGGTTTTTTTTGTGTGCAAAAAAGTGACCTTTAAAGACTTTAACTTATTTTCATCTTTTGCTGTTTATTTTTCCTGGGAAAGAGGCACCAATTTCAACTTGATTAAGGAACAAACTGTTGGTCCCATGGTCAGTGCTTCTTCCAGCCACAAACAGAAAAAGTTAAGCAGTCTTTGACACTACATCAGGGTAGCAATTTACCTCAGCTGCAGGTAGGTGACTGCTGTGGCCATTTGTTGTTCCTCAAACTATTCATCTTTTACCCCAGATCATGTAGTAAATATAGGAACTATGGACTGAGGGTTAGCCCTGTCCTCTGCGACTGTTGGGGTCCCACAATAGACAAGGGAGAGCAACCCTTGTTGGTCATGGAGATGGCATAGGGAAGATGTCCCTGTTTTTGTCAGAATGTTGTGCCCAACTCTGTGGGAGCTACTGATGCCATTTATAACACAGCTGGCACCATTTTTTTTTCTATCAAAAAGAAACAAACAAAAAAACTAAACATGCATCTGCTCATCCTCAAATTCCTTTGACAGGTGTAAGGGTTTTATTCAGGCTTTTGATCCTTCTTATTTATTGCTCTCAAGTAAAAGAAATACAATACCTCTTTTCAAGAACAGGCTCAAGATTCTGGATCTGGATAGGAAGATGAAGAGACCGATACAGTTTTTATCCTCAGTTTTCTGATACAGATTCAAAATAGAACTCAGTTTCTGATCCTCCTTTTGGGGTTCTTCACCATTTGAGCCTATTTATACATGTGTCAGAGTTTTTACAGGGAATACACTCAGGTTTCTCAACCAGTCAGAAAACACTATGAGTTGTTATAGAAGGAAATTCCTGAACCTTCACCAGTTCCACCAATTCTGCTAACTTGGGAGGATATGTGTGCATGTGTTTCTGCCTGTATTTTTCAATAGCCTGCTTTCCCCCTGAGAAAGCAGATAGAATGTATAAAATTCCTCTATCTTTTTACTTTTTTGTATACACTCTTTCCAACCCTGGCCTAGCAGCTATCACTTTTGTTAAACCTACTGCTGCTAAACAACAATTTATTCCCTTCTATTTTTTTCTGTTAAAGATAGGAAATTATTGATAGGTGTGGAAAAATATTGTATGCTTCTGCAACTTTCATTTTCAGAATTGTGAATTGCTAGGGTCGCATGTAAATGTTTATTCTGACTAATTGTGAAAGTATCAGGAATGTTTGGTCTGCAGTGTCTTCTTATGAATAAAATATCTGCTTTTAATTATTTAGTTTCTTCTATTGTACTAATCACTGCTCTCAGTTTACAGCGTTTGTATGACTCAGTTGATAATTCTTCCAGCAATGGCCTCCGGTACTGTTTTGAGCAGGTTTGTCTGCATGGATTCTCAAAACCTCCCAAAAGGATATGAATAATGAGATTTTACTTTCTTCTTTGGACAGGGATTCACTTTTTGGTTCATTTGCGTTAGAGGTGATCAAAAAGTGTGATGAAAGGAATAAGTTAAATATTTTTGCCCTCCTTTTTCAAATTTTCTAAGGGATTCTCTAATCCCTCATCCACTTTTGGCATTATGGCAAGGCTGTTCCAAAATGATGGAACTCTCAAATTTTAGGTCAGTCCAATTAGTCGGTTTTACTGTTTAAGAGACCTTGTTCCCGTCTCCCACCCTGGCACTCTCTTTTTCCTTTCAGACCAGACTTTTTTATTTCCACTTTTCCTTCTTTACATATTGTTCCAGGGAGTGATAGAATCAGTTCCTCCTTCCCAAATTTGGAAAGGTTGTTATTCTAGGATGTTTAGTGCTAAATAAAGAAGACATTTGTATAATAGTTTTGGATCTTTCTCTTTTAGACCTGTCTGTGGTAGTGTCTAACTTCAATATGATTTCAGTACACAATCTGTTACCTCTTTTTTTCTCATTCAAGTCTACTGTTAACAATGGTATTAAAAGTGTAAGGTTGTTTGTATCTGGATTCTGTTATCAACCTTATGCTTTGGACTATTCACTGCATCAAGAATGTTCACAAATTCTCTAGCTTTAATTATAGCTTGTTGCAGGCTACAGGGTATCCATTTTCTTTTTTCCATATTTAGGTGACTTGCTTATTTTTGCAGAGCATTCCTCAAAGTGTCAGGCATCTCTCACTTTGATGAAAGATCTCTTAGACAAGCCGGGATTCCAAGAGAACTTTCAAAAGTCCTTTTTGACTCCTTCACACAGAACTTTGTTCCCTGGCCATCAGTTCAAAGAGCTTTTCTTCCACAGGAATCACACTTCTGTCACTGCTAGGGAATACCTCAGGATTTTGGGTCTTATGGCACCTATGATTTTCATGATAACCCTGACAAGACTCCAGATGCGAAAGATACAATGGCATGTGAAGTCATTTGGTCCCAGCATCAACATCCCTTGTATTTTCAAATGCCATTGCTGAGGTTTAGCAGCAGAAAAAATACTTAGTTGAGACAGCAAATATCCCTAAATTTAGGTCTCTCCTTCACTCAATTTAGGCCTTCAGTCTCCTTGTTCCAAAGCAGTCAGTCATTCCAGATGCCTCAGACTTGCTTGGTGAGCAGTTCTAGGACAGATAATAATGCAAGGTATGTCAAAAACCTTCGACAGATAGAAATGCATAAATGTAAAAGAGATGCTTACCGCGATTAAGCCACTCAACTCTCTGAATCATTTGTGGTCCCTAGGATATTATCAAGTTGTTAAAGACAATACCACAATTATGTTGTACATGTACAAACAGGGGGAACCAGGTTGTACCCTATTTTCAGACTAGCCATGTTAATTTGGGATATATTTTTGCAGTACAGTCTCACTCTATAGGCATCATTCATTGCATCAGAGGAATGTCATGTGGCAAAACAAACTGCGCAGGACAGGGCAGACCCTCACATATGCAAGCTAGACTGGGGGGAGGGTCTTCTTAGATTTAATTCATATGTGAGGAGTTCCTCTAGAACACCCATTTTCTTCCTCTCTAGATAATCAGCTCACAAGATAAAGCTCCAGAACTCCATGCAAGAAGGCCTGGAAAGCAGATGCTTTTTGTTTTCCCTTGGCAGCAATATTGCTGTATACTTTTGTACCCTTTCTAATGACATCCAGGGTACTTCTGAAGATTAGAAGGAATCCCCCTAGATCACTGTGGTGACTTGCTTTCTGGCCTAAGCAACAGCTGTTCTCTCTTCTTTTGGAAATGGCATGGGGCAATTACCACAAGCTTCCTCACAAAATGGAGCTGCTCACGCAAAATCAGGGGTGTTTGATATACCCCAATCTCAGTCAACTTCTACTGACTGCCTGGATGATTACACACCTGCTTACGTAGGATGCGCAGCAGGTATTAATGGAAAAAAAGCCTGCTGCTGGAAAACTATATATTAGCAAATGGACATGGTTTTCTAGTTGATGCCAACAACACAGCCAGCACCCATTCAGGATTAGTTTTTTTTCTGGTTTTACAATATTTATGTGAGTTACTCTGTTATGACCTTTCTTACTCATCCATCAATGGTCATTTATTGGCCATTTCATCACATCTGCCCATGCACCCTCCTTTATTAAGGCTTTTTCTTGTCAAAATATTTTGAAAGATGTTTTCTATAAGAGGCTTTCAAGATAACCAGTGTCCATTTCTTGGGATGTTAATTTTGTGTTAGGGCAGCTAACACTTGTTCCATTTGAGCCAGATAAACTGGTTAACTTGCAGTTGCTAATGTGGAAAACAGTTTTTACACATTACTCTGACCTGTGAAAGAAGAATATCTGAGTCACAAGATCTTATGGTGAGTCAACCCTATCTCTTTTTCCACAGATATGGTGTCTCTTTGAGAACGTATCTGTCTTTTATGCCTTAGGTGGTATTTTAGTTTACTTTAAACAATACTATATATTTTCCCATTTTCTTCACTGTTCCTAAAATGAGGGTGAAACGACATGCCATACCTTGGATGTTCTCTGACAACTCGGGTACTGTCTCAGAACTAAATCTTTCAAATATTCGGATCTGTTATTTTTTTTTTTTTGTTAAGGTAAGAAGAAGGGATGACCTGTGTCAATGCAGACTATTTCCAAATGGTTGTCTAAGGCTATTGCCTTTTGTTGTACTCATTACAACAAAACAATTCCATCAGGGTCAAGGCTCGGTGCACCAGAGCCTCAGCTTCATCTATGGCTTTTTGGAAAGGGTTGGATTCTAAAACCATTCTAGAAGCTGCTACTTGTGCCTAAGTACATACTTTTACAAAGCAATGTAAGCTTGATTCCTTCTCTAGGTCCTGGTCAGGCTTCGTTAGTACCATTCTCAAGGGGCTCCCTGACTCTTCTCCTTCCACCTCCCAAATATGGAAATAGCTAAGGCTACTGCAACAGTCATTAATATGATGAGCACAGTGCAGTTGTGTATGTAAACTTAACATAAAAGTAGATGTTCAAGTGATCACTGCCACAGTAGCCATTTCCACACTCCACCTCCATTGCTTTTGGTGTGTTGTTTATTTCAAGGTGTGGACATTTATGTTTTATTGTTCCTAGCATTGTCCTTTTATGGCTCAGCCTTCCCTTTTCTGTCAGGAAAGCAGTGAAGGGCTTGGCACCTACACTTGTCTTACAGTCAGCTCAGTTCTAGCTGCCTGATAATTTGGGCATGTGGAAGGTGTCCTGAAACTTTGGAAGCTGGCTGGCTATTATACCTTGCAGGATATAACCCATATAACTAAGATTATTGTAGCAATGATCATTCAAATATCTACTGTTATGGTAAGTTTACTTACATGACTGTACTGTCTGTTGAAAAAATATTGTCTTAGCCACAGCTGACTGCAGTCTTCAGCTTTCACAGGAACAGCCCATTGCTGAGTGCAGTAGTGCAGATGAAAATCAAATGTTTCAAGTCACATCTCACGTTTTCACCCAGAAAAGAGTATTTTACACACATCAAGTGATGGAAATCAACTTCCTGAAGAGAAGGGATTTAAGTGTTTTGTGGTGCTGTTCACAACTGCACATACAAGGATTTGGATCACTGTACAGAGAAGGAAAATACCGCAGTGGAGTACTGTAGGAATTTTACCAGAATGAGGTTATTAAATGAGAACTGATTCATATACTGAAGTTCTCAGTTTGCTAGTCAGTCTATGCTGCCATGACAAATGGTGGAATGAATGGGGATGGTCTCACAAAATTACATCATTTGTACCAATAAGGTTAAAATAAAACAAAGAAAGTACACACACATCTAATCCAATAATCAATTCATAAAATGCAACCTGGTCACAACAACATAAGGGGAATATACATTGCTGTCCTGTCTATGACCTTCAACATCCACCCTCAGATTAAGCTACACACACACTATTACAGAGTCTTTGACTTTTAACCATTATCTCTTTAAGACACAGGATCTTCTAGTGCCCCATAACCAGAGTGACTACCATTCACATAAATTATTATTTTCACAAATGCACATACATACAATTTCCAGGGAAGGATGGCAGAATTCTCCAATTTCCCATAGCTTTTATTCTCGAATGATAATAATACTACAACTCTGGGAAGGACAGGGGTCACTAATTACATGTTTTTCTTTACTACACCAATATAAAATCATATACATTAATATTTTCATTGGTAGTAGGCCCAAATAAACTAGCTAATTGGAGACAGGAACCATAGTTTGTTAACATTCAGGGTAAATAATAATCCTCCCCAGCTAGTAAATAACAATAATACATAAAAAAGATCAGCTATAGCACAATAAGAGTACAAAAGTGAATAACCGGGCTTCACATAAACAATAAGGTAATTTGGGGCAAGCTGGGATTAACATAAATAGGCTTACAAAGGCTCTAGGGCCGCTAGCCTAGTAACCTCGTAATAACCTATGAATGGGAAAGTGCACAGAGAGTATGAACATAATTAATTAAACAAACAAGAAGAGTGAGCAAAAAACCTCCTACCTGAGGTACTTGCATAAATCAAACTACTTCTAGATTAAAGACTACTGAACCATTACTATTAGTTCATAGAGTATAACAGGCAGAAAATGCAGCAAGCAGTCTTACAGGGAAGTGTTTACCTCAATAACTTCCAAGCAAAGAAAAGACAGAACAAAGACTCGTCTCAAATATTTATACATGCCAATCTCTTAATAATATCCCCCTGAACCATTGCGTCATTTTCTTTGACAGAAAACATTACCTCAGCTTATTTTAGTAGTTTGTTTTCTCGCAGCAAAAGTGAGTAAACCAGTTCTTCCACCTGTGAGGGACAAGGGTGAATTTTGTCAGCCCAGGAATAATAAGAAGTAGCAGTATACATAACATTTCTTGTCTATTTTTGATACCTACTTTTTTGAAGCAGACTGTAATTACATTTTATGACACAGGAGGTTATATCTTGAAACAGTGGATTCACACATTTCCCTTCCTTTCATTTACTTTTACAGTTAACAAAGGAAAATATCATAAAACTGCACACACTTGGTAGACCAGATCTGAGTTTAACTGTATATAAGAAAGAGAGAAAAGAAAAAAGTAACAAAAACATCTTTAGATCACTTGTCCCAAGCCTATCATCCGTACTGGTTCCATGTTCTCTGTCCTCTAATGTGGTCAGTAGGTTTGGGCAACAAATCAAATTAAGGGTTCAAATTGTAGCAATTTTGTTACATAACAGGAAAACTAAGATAATTCTTCATGGCAGAGTAAAGAACTTGACAACTGAGCACAATCTCTGAGCACAGCCAAAGCTCCTCCATGTTAAAAAATGTCAATTGAGGTAAGTTGTACAACTTATGATAATGCCTCCTGAGTGACTCCCACTGAACATATACCAGGCAAGGCTAAACAGAAGGATGTTAGAGGGGAAAATCATGACATGTTGCAGGGAATACCTTGCCTGGGAATGCCTGGAATTCCTACAGGATGAGTTGGAATCCATTAAGCAGATAAGCAGGATGGATTTCCCCTGTTCAGTTTGCTACTATATCAGCTTTCACCAGGACAAATGGACTAGAAAATAGATGGATACTTAATTAAAATGTTTTCAATGTTGCAATAAATGCTGACATGTTCAGAGAAATCAATTTATTCTAGAAATATATTTAGAAATCTATTTCAAAATGTATTCCATTGATTGCATTAATTCTTAATGTGATATATTCTGATTCATCTCACTGTTGTAATCAATTTCCTTCCCATATCAACGCATTTAGTTGTTTCCTCTACAAATTAAGTATAGATGTCAAACATGGAACAAAACAGTGAAATTAATAAAGGTTAAAATCCAAGTAACTTTTGAAAACTTCTTATTTTGGAAGAACATTTCTATTTCAGGCCTGATTTACCTCTGCACATGATGCTTCTATTTTAGAAGTTATATCCTTATTTTCAGACTTGCCTCTTGACACGGTTTTCTAAATTCCCCTCATCATAAGTTTTGAAGTGGTCTATTGCACATAAAATTATAATACATGAACTACATACTAGTGGTACCAATAACTTGGAGAAAGAGGACACATGTCTTACATCTCCCTTTTTCAGAACCAAAAATAACTGACCTCATACAGTAGTACTTTTGTAGTACAGTTTATTAAATGTCTACAAATATTACATTGTCCCTTTGATAATGTACTAATATTTCCCTCTTTTTTGTCACTATCTATTTTTAAGCACATATTTCTGAGTAGTTTCCCTTATGCCTACTAAAAGCTGGAAGACTCATGAGATATTTTCTTTGCAAATTTTCAGATACTTAGATGCCCAGATTTTTTGCTGTGAATACTGACAATCCAAGGGTCTTTTCTATTTTTAATGTCTGCAGGTTTAGGGGTATGCATATGAGGAAAAAAATCCAAAGAACAGGATATAAAACTTGCAAAGCAGTTTTTTAAATATCAGTCCAGTGCGAGAACTGTTTGATCAATTAAGAATGAGACTCAATAGAAACAAATTATGTGATACTGCTTCAAGGTACTTCTTAAATGTATTCAGTTCTGAATAGTGATATATATTATATGACCTATATAACTTCAATAATTTTTATAACATTGGGGTGATAGTTGTTATTTTTGTTTAGGCAGCAGTGAAATTATTACAGATGCGTCTCATGCATTTAACTATATTTATTCAACAGTGAGATTATGACAGCTGCTCCTTATTCAAGCAAGAACGTAACAGTGGATGGAACACTGTGATGACTCAGATGTCAGGAAAATGATAAACTTGATAAATATTTCCCTAGAGTGATACCCAATCACAATAGTGCTTTGCAGACAAAATACAATATCAAAATGTAGCATTGAGCTGTTAGAACTTCACTCTGCCATACTTGTATGCAAAAAGTGTGGCAAACCAAAATGGGTAACAGCCTTTAAAAGCTGTTTTACTTTTGCCATAAGGGGCATCTCAGTTTTGCCTTCTGTATCGGTCAGCTGACCCTGATTATGTAGAATATCCCAGATTTTGCCTCCAAGGAAATCATTTTGATTTTGTTGTAAATCATTGAGGATTAAAGTCAGTCAAAGGGGCCACTCGAGAGTTGCATACTTCTCATTTTTTTGAAGTGCAACTTTATTTAAATATCTTTAGATAACATGCATCATTTGCATAATCCTCATGCCCGATGCACATTTGGATTATTACTCTTGTAGCTGCTTGCTAAATTATTGGATGCCCTTCTCTTTACACATATGGTTCAGCTCAGAACCAGCGCTTGCAGTTTTTTATATTTATCATTCCATCTGTTAAACACATTTTCCTTGTGGAACTTTTTACCTTTTCTTCCTTCTCTGTTGGTGTTTTAGTCCCTTCTTACTCTGTATGTACTACTTATTTCCTCTTTTTCTCACTGCTAAACTACTACCCTCGTTTAACTATTTACAGTACCCCCCCTTTTTTCTAATCTTCTGTATTACTTCTCTATTTCCTAATTTCTTTCCTATGCATCCAATTGTTCTCACTTATTTCTCTTTCCCCACATTTTATACAGTCTCTGCTTTCTTTATTAACCATATTTTTCATCCTGCCTTTCACAAATCTTTCTGTCTTGTCTATCTTCTTCCCCTTCCACTCTTCATTCCTCTTTCTCTACTTTGTTCAATATTTTAAATTACTTCTGCTATTAGTGCCTGCCTTTTTTCCCATGTTCCTGTTATGAATTTCTTCCCTGTGTCATTGACTGTCCTACTATTTCCTTAGTTCTTTCTGGTCCCTTTACCATAGCCTAGTTAAAAGAGCTTAGGTGTTAAATTCCCTTCTTTCCTATCTCCTTCATTATTGCTCCTATTTCTTTCTTATATGTATTGAATCCCTTGTAGTCCCAAAATACACATCTCCATGTTCTCCTCTCATCCCTACATTGCCAGTACTCCCCTTCTGCCACTGGAAACATGATAAGATATTTGGTGTATAAAAATATTTCTAGAGGCACTTCAATGCAAACAATTTTAATCTACTTGCCCTTTCCCATCTTTAGTAGTCCTCTTGTTCCCTTCCCCATTTTTATTTCTATCTCCCATATTATTTCAATTCCTTCCCTTATATTTTCATTCATTTTGATCTATTTATTTTGACTGCTTGATATTTCCATTCCAAAGTTGTTTCATGTGAAGTTCTTATTATGTTTATTCCCAATTTTTAATCCTCTCTCATAACATTATCTATGGCCAATATTTTATAATATTTTGCCTTGTGTACATGCACTGTTTCTTTGTTGTTTATTCTTCTTGAGTCCCTTATAGTTATCACTCTCTGTTTCCAATCTACCATCCCCTTTTCTTCCATCTTTCACTACATAACATTTGTGCCTTTTATGTACATTTTAATTCTAGTTCCTTGCTTGGTATTTCTTTCAGCAATGTTTTAATATTCCCTCTTTTTCTCTACTTTTCCTCCCTTTCCCATCTCATCCTTTTTCAATTGTGGTCATAGGATATGTCCATGTGTCTTAGTATATTTGCTATCATGGATGCTTGTAAACTGCTTTTTTTGTAAGTCTAGTACATCCAGTCCTCCCTTCGTCTTTGTCTCATTCATCTTATCCCATGTGACTGCAGGTCACTCTCCACTCTTCACATATTCCCTACACATTTGTTTATTTTTTTTCAGTATGGCTGTATCTGGCAGTAACCAAAAATTATTGTTCTACATATTCATGTTGTGGCATTATACACATCACATCTGTATTACCTGTACTCTTTGATACATATCTGGGCTTGTAGATTTCCAATTTTGTAATTGCTGATTGGTTTTATTATAGCTCTTCCCATGTGTATTTCTTACTGTCTTCTACATCTAATCTTTTATAAAAAACACCAAGTACATTATTTTCCCCACCCAATAGCCTCTTTCTCCTTATTGTCTCTCATTTTCTCCTTTTGCCCTTAGCAAGACTGCTTTCATCTCTTCCTTTTATTGTATACTCTTTTCTTCCTCAGACTCTTGCAATATACCCTATAATCTCTTTTTATCCTTTTTCGTACTTAGTCATTGTAATTAGGACAAGATCTGCATACAGTGCTATTTTTTCTGTCTCTCTCCCTACTCATATTGTATTATTCTTAATTTTCTTGTTGTTTCTCCTAGTGGTCCTATGTAGATGGCAAGTAGTGGGGTTGGGGATTGTAGAAAGCTGTGTCATAGCTCCATTCCTATTTTTAATTTCTCTCACAGTCACAATCTTACTTTTTAGCTGTTTCACCTCTGTATAACTATTTTAACATTACTATCCATCTTTGGAAAAATCCCACTTCTCTGCTCCTTAAAAATATGATTCCACTACCCCATCAAAAGCTTTTTTAGCATCAAGCAAAATTAAGTTATTTCCTTTGTTTTGGGCACCTTGCATTATCAGTAATAATTTATATTGTCATCTACTGTTCTGCACACTCCCATAGACTATGTCTGATTACCTTTAATTACCTCTTTCAGTATTTTTGTCTACCTGTCTGCTTGTATTTGTATGGAGCACTTACAATTGTGATTTAATATGGATATAGGTCTGTGCGAGGACAAGGAGAGGCGGATCTTTCTCCTCTTTATGCATTACTGTGATTCAAGCTTTCTTACACAGTTCTGGAGGTCCTTCTGCTTCCATTACCTATTAAACATTTTTAGCCATCTTCGTATCACCATTTTCTTATTCATTTTCACACCTCTATTGGAATGCCATCACTCCCCAGCGACTTGCCATTGATCATTCCATTCAATGTCTTTCTATTTCTTCTCTTACTATGTCTGTTATCAAACCTTCATTATTTGCTTCATCCAGTATTTCTAACTCCAGCATTTGCCAGTTATTTCTGTTTTTTTTTTTTTGTCTTCTATTCCCTTTCTTTTTCTTATTGGTTTACATGTGAAGGCTATTGATTTTTATTCTAATTCCTCCTTTCTCTGTGGAGTTCCATGGCTTTATCACAGTCTAGTGCAATGCCGTACCGGAAGTCACTTTTTTATTTCTTATTTTTGAAAAAAATGCATGTTTAAGCAAATCTTGTTGTTCTATTAACTTTTTAAGTGAATTATGGCAATATTTAAAAACCTCTCTTGAATTTGATCATTTGTTCTCCCATTATTTTTGTATTTGTTTGGAATTCTTAAGCAAAAAAGTTGGCAGGTATATTGCTATTTGTTTGACAGTTTTAAGTGCTTTACCAGCTTTCAAAGCTGGTACAACATTTCATGCTTCTATACCCTTTCTTTCATTTTTTTCTGTAGCTTAAAGTATATGAAGCAGATAAAGCTCCATAAACTAGAGGGTAATTGTATCAACAATCATTTTTCCTCGTTATGTCTTCCAGACAGGGATGTAAAGATTCACCTCTTGAACTTCACTTAGGTAAATTTGTTACCATCCATGTCTCAAACATAATAAGTTGGTAAGATTGGACACCCAAAACATAATCCATTATTTTATGCTTTCAATATTATGACTGAGATCCCAACAAGTAACTCTTCCATCCTTTTCCACAATTTCTAAACCCTTTTTTACCAACAAAACATTTGGAATGTGGTAAATTAATGCTTTCATTTTTTTCTTCACTGGGTTGCACTTGGTTATTTTGCTAATTATACAGTTTGTAACATTTTACTTTAGAGTGGCTACAAAAAGGAAATCAAATTTGGCATTAACAAATACATTTTTTTCTCCTCAGAATGCCAAGAATTTAGCATTGACAAATTGCTGTTTTCTTCCCACAATGTTGAGAAGATTGAACCTGTATTTCATTTGAGATTCAGGAAGAACGCAATAAAGTTAATAACAGTGAAATTAACTATTTTCTTTATGCTGTGCTGACCCAGCTAAAAAAAAAAAAAGTAAAGTAAGCTGTCAGCCATTTCATGATTCACAGCTATGAGACTAGATGGATGAGCAAAAAAATTCCCCAAAGCATCATCTAGGCAGAAACTAGATAAAATAGACATTTAGAATGAAGATGAAGACACATTTCTTACAGACTCAGTAATTTTATTTGGGTCTACTTTAAGACCTCAAAAGCTTAATAGCTCGAATGCATATGGATCAAACCATATGCATCGAATTATTAAACAATCGAATTGCAAAAAAAAATAAATAAATAATACACACAAAAACAAAAATTAAACTAGTGTAGGCAGGGGGGCTTCCCACCACACCCCCGCTACTTAAATATACCAACTCTGAGATCACACTACATTGAAGTAAATGGAAATCTCCACCTACAGAGATTTCCATTTACATTTTCCATGTTTTGTGCTTTCGGTGTACTCATGTCGAGAATATCGCATTCGATATTGTAGGACTTCGAGCATATAAAGTAGACCCATTTTATTTTAAGGTTTTCAAGCCCTTATATTATATATTGGATTCAGATGAAAACTTTCACTGTTGAAAGAACATAGGGGTTTCCAGGATGTGTTAGAAATTGACAAATTGTATTGCTCTGCAAAAGTAAATACCTAAATGTTACATAGGGAAAACACAGATGCACAGACTTGACAGATGCAGATATTTATTAGTACGTGAACTGACACACATGCACACACACGTACATACAGAGCTACTGAAACAAGTTCACATTCCTCAAAGCTTTCTCATAGGTTCATAGGTTGGTACTAGGCTATCGGCCCTAAGGCCTATGCAAGCCTAGCCATAACAATTCCCTGGAAATTTCTTCCCACAATATTTACTTCTCTGGGCCCCCGTCTAGCAGTGTGACTGACATGATCCCCGGGGTGAATTTCCTATCTCCCATCCAATCATCAAGGTTCCTTTTGAAGAGAGCCAATGAGGTGCTCTGCTTGACATGTATGGGCAGTCTATTCCAGAGTATGGGGAGTCTCTGGGTCAGGAACCATCCCTCCAGCTTGTTTTGTTCATTGTGATGATAAGGTTTAGATCCCTGGAGCGTGTGGCTCTGAGGGATTGGAATTTCTTTAAGTGGAGCATGTCCAACAGCTCAGGGTTTGACATGACCTTGTATGTTAAGCAGAGATCACCTCTGAGTAGACGATATGCCACAGAGTATAGCTGGAGTTTTTTTAGACAGTTAGCATATGGCATCTGCTTTAGGCCTGTGATTCTTTTAGTGAGGTATTTCTGTGGCCTTTCCAGCTGTTGCCGATGTCTTGTGAGGTACATACCAAATGGGGCATTATACTCTATAATGGTTCTAATGAGGGATGAGTACAGTGGGACAATTACCTCTTTTTTCTCGATGAAAAGCCCTTAGTGATGAGGTGTGCCACATAGAAGGATTTTCTGACTGTTGTGGTGATGTGGTTATCGAAAGTGAGACCACTGTCCACTTGTGTCCCTAAGTCTCTCATCACACTTTCGATGTTTAGTGTCCTGCCTCTTATGTGGTAGTTCATGGGTACATGTTTTTTTCCAAAGGGGATAACTATACATTTCTTGGCATTAAGCTTAAGCCCATGGCTCTGGCACCAGGCATCTGTTTCTGTAAGGCCCTTTTGTAGAATATCCACATCATTTGGGGATTCTATCTCTCTCTCAAAACTCTCTCTTTTTGGGTGCATATATGTACATATATATAAAATTACATATGTTTGTGTGTGCATCTGTGTAGTAGTATGACATAATATACAAATAGTGAAACTGAGTTTGCATCCCACAGATATATTTCAGTGTGTGTGTGTGTGTGTGTGTGTGTGTGTGTGTGTGTGTGTGTGTGTGTGTGTGTGTGTGTTTGTGTGTGTATGTCTAGTAATATGATATGCAATATAGAAATAGTGAAATGGAGCTTGCATTTCACATATTTATGTAAGTATGCATGTATATGTGTGTGCATGTATAGATATAGATAGATAGGTAGGTAGGTAGATAGGTACATATGGCTCTAATTTAGTTGATTGACTTTTTAAAATGTCAAAATTCACATGGTCAATCGAAAGGGTCTATATTATAACATCGAATCTTACAAAGATCGAATGTTATAATATCAAACCCGTAATGTCGAACGCTGAAAACAGCAAAGGTGCAGGACACCGAATTCTTTCCCAGGGAAAGAATTCGGTGGGCCATTGCTGTGGCTTCACTGTTTTCAGCGTTCAATATGTTGGAGCGTTACGGGTCAGGTTCAGGTAAGTGTGCGATTGTGTGTAGGCTAGGGTTGGGGGTGGGTTAGGTGAATTAGGGTTAGGGAGTGGGTCAGGTAAGTGTGCGGTTGTGTGGACGTTAGTGTTAGGGCATGGGTCAGGTAAGTGTGCGATTGTGTGTAGGTTAGGGTTAGGAGCAGATTTGGTGAGTTAGGGTTAGGGCGCGGGTCAGGTAAGTGTGCGGTTGTGTGTAGGTTAGGGTTAGGGGGCGGGTTAGGTGAGTTAGGGTTAGGGCGCGAGTGAGGTGAGTGTGCGATAGTGACGGACCTTAGGGTTAGGGTCGGGTTAAGGTAAGTGGATAGCTAGTAGTGTATGTAAAGTTTAGTTTAGGTTTAGGTGTAGGATTTTAAGTGTATGTGTGTGGATTGCTGTTTTTTGTGTGTGTTTGTGTTGTGTGTATGTTTCTCGGAATAGCGATTTTTTTCCCTGGGAAAAAAATCGCTATTCTGACTGTTCGATGTTTGCAGATTTCGGTGTTTAGGGTTCGATATTATAACATTCGATCTTTGTAGATTTCAGTGTTATAATATAGACTCCAATCGAAACCATATGGTCGACATTTTTAAAAATTTAAAGGACTCTACTAAGATTCCGGTATAATGGGGATCAGGAAAAGTGTCCTTTTCCCCACTATGGTGTGATCTTGGAAATTATATATATAATTAGCCAGAGGTGTGTGGGGTGCAGAGGAGTAATCCACTCTCCCCCCACAAAACAATGTTTGTATCTTTGTAAAATGTTGACCACACAGTCTTAACAATGTGAATTTCAATATTTTAAAAAGTTGATAATTTCTCTGAAGTGAGGCATTATTCTGAATGATATTTCCTTATTCAAAACTGAATGAAATTAATTTGAAATAATACTTTACATTGGAAGAATGCCCTTGAAATCACAATGGTAAAGACAACCACCCTAATTATAATCTATAACGTTACTATACTCAGGGAGAAAGTTCACTTTACTTTTCTCTAATGTTGTTCTTTCATTATTTTGGAGGTAATAGCTTTCAACAAACTACATGTTTGGAAACACCAGATTACATATACATACTCATGACCCCTTTCTTGTAGAGTTTGTAGTTGTCCTTTAAGTCACAAACTATGGTGAACGGATATTAAGGTAGACAACTAAAATGTTTCTCATTACATATTTTTAATCAAAACACAGTAGTCAAAATTAGGTTCAGTGTTAGAATGTTAATTAGTTTGGTGCAGAAGTATATTTTTAATGGAAAGTGTATCATTGCACATGTTTTATTCATTAAAATGGTTTAAATATTGTAATAAAATGCATCAGTCAGAATGAAGTCTATGTGATGCGCATTAGACAGGATTTCATTAGGAAGATGTATGTGACCAGGTGAAGACAATAACATCTCCCAGATTTACTAATCTTCCGTGCAGGACTAATCTAGTCCTGAACGGAAGCGGCAGTTGAAGAGGAGGACTGCAGCGTGCCATGCATATTAATGAAGGCATGCTGGCTGAACTCCAAATGCTACACGGAGCATGGACGAGTGCAGGGGGCGTGTCTGAGAGCAGTGCTCTCAGAATAATTACGCCCCTGTAAAGTAGAACAGAAGAATGTGTAAATAAATGAGCGAGACAGCTCACAATTGTCTGCATATCCCCACCAACAGTACAGTTAAATAAAATGAAGAATCCCTATTACTGATGTGTTTTAAAACCCTGAGTGCAGCTAACTGTAAGTGCGCGGGTTTGCCCATCGACTAGGT
>NC_056733.1:1543423166-1543428166 GCF_019279795.1 Protopterus annectens
CAATTATGGGCCTAGGTGTGCAGGTGTTGGCTGACACAGTTGTATTCAGACCGCCCCAGGGATGTCAGCAATATTGCAAAGTGGGCAGAGTTTACACCCATACCTCTCAACCTCTAAGAGCTAAACCACTGGACAGAAACTAAACCATTGGGGGGACAAGTAGGGACAGAATGCACATGTTCCACTTACAACCTTAGAAAGTTGATAGAATAATAGGTTATGCATTAGCATGACACGTCTGAAGGATGTGAAGTTGTAAACCCAATTACTTATCTGTATTTAATGATGTCAGTTCCCAGGTATTTGCCAGACAGGTGCGGATTGTAATAGCAACACACCAATGTTATGAAGCAAATACTGGACAGGCCGCAGAGTCTGTACAGTCAACAGGCATGTGTACGCCTAACTGGCAGCCATTCCTGATATGGGTTCCACCACAGCACAGTCCAGTGTACATGGCAAAGTACAGTATAACCATATGTGCTGTTGCATTACCCACTACACAACACCTACAAATACATGGTCACAACACCCCACTGTAGGCATGTAAGCCAATGTAATAGGCATCGCAAGGTATTATTAAAGTCCCCATCCCCACCCAATGCAAACACCAAATGCAGTGCATATGCACAGCTGGTGTCATAGACAACATGGCCAGCTGTGGACTTTCCCTGTAGCCATCCTGCACATCCCTGGATAATCCCCCTACTAACACCCCCCCTTTGTGCCCCATGCACATCACGTACCTATCAGACCCTGTTCCATTCCTCTTAATGTCTATGGGTAAATGTGGGTGACACCCTCTTCCCCCACTATATTGCTAGTATCTGGAACCCCAACCCACATGTAGTATCACAGCTGTCACACAGGACACATGTAAGTAACACATGAAGGAACACCACAAGAACACCTGGAGCAGCACACGCTCACCACCTTGTGAACCCCCCCCCCACCTCACACTCTATACCACAAAATCAACTAGTGATACCAACACCTCTTGTCCTGCCTCATATATAAATCCCAACATCCGACATACCGTCCCTATTGCTCCCCATCCAATTATACCTATGGGCTACAATACAGTTACAATGTCACCCCCACTACCTACCTGCTTACTCCTTAGCTATTCGCCTCTACTGTACCACACAGTTATGGAATGACTACACCTTCCCTGAATACTTGCATGTAACCTATCCAGACCTGTGAAACATGAATCCTACCTCACCCTAAACTGACATTTGTCAACAGTCATACCTGACATGTAAACCTGACCTAAGCATGGATAATACTGACAGTTTAACATAAACTAAGCATGATTAATGGGGGATGTAGCTATGTCGTGTCTGTTACCCTCTATGAATGTGAACACCCCAGTATTAATTTGGATATGTAGCTGGGGTCAATGTAGAGCTCTACACCCCAGGCCACCACTGACAATGGACAAGCATACAGTCCAAGTGTCACGGTTGACAGATTTGAACAAAATGCATGGTGTTGCGTGTGTAAACGGGAGCAAGTGGGTGTATGCCTGTTTGACCGCCGGTAAGAGAGTACCACACTGGTGAAGCACTGTAGAGGCTAACTGAGTGCAAGACACTGCAACCAGGGGGCAGTAATGCTATTCTTCGTGCAAACAAGTGCATACCCGCCTACAAATGTTCTACAGTGCCTTAGTCACCCTGTAGCCAAAAGCTGTTGTTGTGGCCATTAACAAAATAATCTGCACTGCCAGGTTGCAAACCCCCGACCCTGCACACTATAGTAGACGTGAGTTCCACTAAGCCATGGTGGATACACATTCAGCTGCTGTGATCACAAACACATCATCCAGCACAGGCATCCAAAAGTATATTAAATGTATATAAGTGTGTAGATTAATTCCAGAACACAAGTGTCCATTGCTCAACCACAGTATTATGAGCAGTCTGTGTGCAGCACAGAACAGTGCCTGTCCAATCATACTGTGAGAAGAGTAGACCTGCATAATACCGAAGGGAATAATGATATACGGTGTACACTGTGGGGGCGTGTGAGCATGCTACATGCACAGTATGTCACACCTGGGGCATTGGTTCTGGGGAACCGGGAGATATGGCTGACCAGGTGTGTGAGCAAACCGCTGCTACACAATACCCTGGCAGGATTGCTACCAGTGGGAGAAACACTGTAGGCCAGCTAGGTCCACTCTTGACACAACAACAGGTCCGTCCTTGGCGGGATGAGCTAACAGTTGCAGGTCACATCGATATCACCACCAGTACAGGAGTAGGATCAAGGGAAGGCTGGTACATACGTGGACTAAATGGATGAAGACCCTGCAGAAGCTTGGGTGGGGACAGTATACTGGAAGTGTACCGAGATGTGCACAGGGGGAAATGTGTGGAGGTGTGGTATGGCAGTGCTAGCAACCAGGGAATGGATAGATACTGTGTACGTGGAGCTCGGGGGCCAGGAAAAGGGAACATGGGTATGTCATTATGGTAGACATATGCAAACGAAGCTAAACAGCAATAGTTTAGTGGCCAGAGCATCCGCCTAATGCACACACATTCCCGGGTTGAGTCCCACTGCAGCACATCCTATTTCCTATGTTATATTCTTATGTTAACTTCATTGTGCTGTATCACCTACTAAGTAACATTTATATTTGCACAGAAGTACTGCCTTAAATGCACATGTGAAGTGTCATAACGACTAAGGCACTAGTAAGCATATGTATGCGCATAACAGCAGTAGTAAGCATGGATAGGCAGTAGTAAGTGTGTGTACGTGTATTCGCACGGGGGTAAGCATTGCCTACATAGAGTCAGCTAAGTAGATGCTAGCTGAGTGTAAGGAAACACAACCCGAGCTTAGTATTGCTTAGCTCTGTGCAAACTCTCGCACACCCGCGTACGACCACTCAAATGTCCCTAACTCACTCTGTATCCAACAGCTGGTGTTCTGCCCTAAAACACAGTATGCAGCCTCTGGAAGGCCCACACCCGGGATGCTGCACATCATACACTACGTGATTTACCATTAAATCATGACAGATGTACATAACCACTCATTCCACATGCATATCATCCAGCACAATCAGTCAACAGCACAGGAAATGCAGTAATAACACACCACACAACCTCTTAATGCATGAATCCCGGACATAGTGCGCAATAATTAGGGTACATATAGGAATATCTGTCATATCCTGCTCTAATACACTTCAAACATTGCAGGTTACACAGTTATATGTGGTAAAACACATATACTGCTTGGATGATACGTCTGAAACACGTACGTGTCAGCACGAATGACTGACCTCAGTCCTAAAGTCATCCATGTCAATTGCCAAGAGAATGAGGTACAGGCCACACATATAGGCTGGACATGCATGGACATATGGACAGCTATACATCTATAAATGTAGACAGATAGACAGCTATAGGTATATATATATATATATATATATATATATATATATATATATATATATATATATATATATATATATATCTGTGTATGTATGACTCACAAATAACCATATAACAGCAACTGTACATAGATAGATTAATATGATCAGTGTATATATCCATATATATATCTCTACATAACTAGATTTTTTAACTAGATTGTTTAATAAAATCTTGGAAAGTGAGAGGATGCCTGAGGAATGGAGAAAAAGTGTTTTGGTACCGATTTTTAAGAATAAAGTTGTTCTGCAGAGCTGTAGTAACTACAGAGGGATTAAACTGATCAGTCACAGCATGAAGTTATGGGAAAGAGTAGTGGAAGCTAGGTTAAGAAGGGAGGTGATGATTAGTGATCAGCAGTATGGTTTCATGCCAGGAAAGAGCACTACAGATGCGATGTTTGCTCTGAGAGTGTTGATGGAGAAGTACAGAGAAGGTCAGAAGGAGTTGCATTGTGTCTTTGTGGATTTAGAGAAAGCATATGACAGGGTACCAGGAGAGGAGCTGTGGTATTGTATGAAGAAGTTGGGAGTGTCAGAGAAGTATGTAAGAGTGGTACAGGATATGTACGAGGGTAGTGTGACAGTGGTGAGATCTGCGGTGGGAGTGACGGATACATTTAAGGTATAGGTGGGGATACATCAAGGTTCAGCTCTGAGCCCTTTCTTATTTGCAATGGTGCTGGACAGGTTGACAGACGAGATCAGACAGGAGTCCCCATGGACTATGATGTTTGCAGATGACATTGTAATCTGCAGTGAGAGTAGGGAACAGGTGGAGGAGACCCTGGAGAGGTGGAGATATGCTCTAGAGAGAAGAGGAATGAAGGTCAGCAGGGCTTAGACAAAATATATGTGTGTGAATGAGAGGGAGGATAGAGGAATGATGAGGATGCAGGGAGTAGAGGTGGGGAAGGTGGATGAGTTTAAGTACTTGGGATCAACAGTTCAGAGTAATGGTTAGTGTGGAAGAGAGGTAAAGAAGAGAGTGCAGGCAGGATGGAGTGGGTGGAGAAGGGTGTCAGGACTGATTGGTGACAGACGAGTACCAGTAAGAGTGAAAGGGAAGGTCTACAAGAGGGTAGTGAGACCAGCTATGTTATATGGGTTGGAGACAATGGCATTGACAAAAAGGCAGGACTCAGAGCTTGACGTGGCAGAGTTGAAGATGTTAAGATTTGCACTGGGTGTGACGAGGATGGACAGGATTAGGAATAAGTATATTAGAGGGTCAGCCCAGGTTGGAAGATTTGGAGACAAAGCCAGAGAGGCAAGATTACATTGGTTTGGACATGTGCTGAGGAGGGATGCAGAATATATTGGGAAAAAGATGCTAAGGATGAAGCTGCCAGGTAACAGGAAAAGAGGGAGGCCTAAGATAAGGTTTATGGATGTGGTGAGAGAGGACATGCAGGTGGTTGGTGTGACAGAGCAAGATGCAGAAGAGAGGAAGAAATGGAAACAGTTGATCTGCTGTGGCAACCCCTAATGGGAGCAGCCTAAAGAAGAAAAAGAAGATATATTTCTACATACAGACACATGTATATAT
>NC_056733.1:1543430666-1543446846 GCF_019279795.1 Protopterus annectens
AATACTGTATGCCATTACTGACAGCACATGGATGTTGATGTATATAACCAGTGATGGATGCAAGGCCCACACAAAACAGTAGATGCAGACAGTGCGGATATATAACATACTATGGTGTCCAGGCTAAGCCCTTCAATTCATACAACAGTTGACAACAGATTTGCCTGCACCATATGTAACAGTCAACAATATCAGATGTAGGTCAGCAGCCTCCAATTACACCCTGTAGTCAAGGCCTAGGGGGCATTCTTTACTTGTGGTAATGTCAATGTATCTGTCACATGTATGGTCCCTGGCCAAGAAATGTTGTGGGTGTCCACACTATGACTGGGATGATAGTAGGAATGCTAGCAGAAGTTAATGGTAGGCCATTACCTAACAACTCCTACCCAGATCACAGCAGGGCAAAGGCTGCCATATATGTGGAGGACAAAGCCCGAAACGTAGGTCTATACCCGCAATATTGCAGTTACACACCCTGGAACATGCTGGTGTTACAGGATGTGTTGCAACATACCCTAATGCAGGAATACGATAGCAGGTACAGAAATGGCTATTGCCATGTACTGCTAGCACGCAGCACACACACTGCCAGTGTAATATCCAACACAGGACCTGTGTGGTGGACAGACAACACATGAGAGGCACACCTCTGTCCAGCCAGAGAATAGGCCCACAGTAGTGAGCTATGCAGACAGACTGCAGTCCAAGGTAATCCAGTATGTACACACACACACACACACACACACACACACACACACACACACACACACACACACACACACACACACACACACACACACACACACACACACACACACACACTCACACACACCCTCACACTGTAACACCAGTACTATGAAAAGCATTACACCACTCTACTCACAGTCTGTCTGTATGTCCCGATCCTCCTATATATATGTGGCTGCTCTGAGTGTGCAAGTTCTCCTGTAAGAAGTATTGCTACCTGCTGTCTGTAACATAGATGCCCACACACAGGAAGGATGTCCATCACACAGGGAATGCACAGGGAATATGCCCACATGATGTAGGGATTTATAGTGGGTGGTTGCCATGACAGTGGCAATTGGAAGTACTACACATGTGTACTCAGATATATATATATATATATATATATATATATATATATATATATATATATATATATATATATATATGGTTATCTGGATATGTACATGTCCATATCGTCCCACCATATGTCCTGTCCATGGAGTGTAGCCCTACCCCAGCCCCTATAGACCCAATGTGGTAGTGCAAGGGGATGTCTGGTATGTATAGCTGGTATATTAATATACAGTTGCTACTGCCATTGGGGTTGTTGACACAGACATGGTGTGTGTGGAAGGTGATATCTGCTCATAACATGTGTGCCATTGGCTACTGACAGACATCCTAAGGTTATCATGGTACAGAACCTGCATATATAGCAGGCTCAATGGCCATGTCACAGCACAGGGTAGGATACACCTGTGTGACAGTGCATAACCACAACCAATGTGAACACAGCCACATCCACATATGGTACACTAGCCTAATAGTACAGTATATGGACTATCTGTCCTACACCATCCTCATATGTGCCAATCACAGAATGACGCTACATATACTGGGCTGCTACACAGTCTGGTCTGATGGCTGTCTGTAGTATGGGACATGTGTGTGTCTGGCCCTATACACATGTAAGGTACAATGGTACCATACAGTGGGGCAGCATGTAACAACAGATAGAAGGGGAGCTAGAACAATGACATCTACCACAGTCTGTACACAGGCCATAGTACATATTAACAATACACACACTGCCGACATTCACCATCACTACACAGACCTCAGTACTGTACAAACATCCACAGGATTTCCAGGGTATGGCATTAAGTGTGAACCCTACTGTACATGACATGTGTAGCACTCCGATAAATCACTGGCGTGTTATCAGATATGATAACACTATTTACGGTGTACAGCACATATGCACCACTTCATGCACAACATATGTACAAAGGTTGACAGAAGTGTGGCTGACAGCAGATACACAGGGCCAGTATAGACATGTTGCTGTGATACCCTCAGTAATCTACCATTATAACAGGGTATGTTGCAACATATGTCCAGTGAGGGATATGTAGTCAGCAATTGTCATGGCCTTCACCATCAACAGACTGCAATCATTACACTACCTTCTGCATTCCACAGATATATGCATCGTGGCTAACACATGACACCAAAGGCACAACACTGCCCAGTCTGCAGATGACCCTGCAGATGGGGATTCCGGATATACATGGAACTGACATGGCAGGTATTGCGACATGTATGACAGGCATATCCAGACAAACACTGTAGTCCATTACCCCATATGCAGTATAGCAGCACTTACAGTTCATAGTCAGGTCAGGCACCTCCCCCTCATGTTTGTTGCCCTCTTCCCACAGTGTATGTTGTTAGAGGTAAATCTCCAACCCATCTGCAATGTTGTTTGCCAAACGACAGTTCTAGCTCCTGCTCACAGTGACAGACAAGGGCCAACACCACCAGGATGTTCCCAGGTATTGGAGTGCGTTTTCATGCAATTGGCTATGGGAATGTTACCATACCTGTTCCACATGCAATCGGCTAGGGAAGGGCTGCAATTCGTGCAGAGGCCATCAGCTGATCATGAGCATCACGTTAAATACACATGCTGCTGCCTAAGCAATGCAGGTGTAGCCCTCCACATACCCAGATAGGGAGTGGGGGAGGCAGATAGAGGTGAATACATGACAGGGAGGGGTGGGAGGGTAAAACCTATGCATGTTTGTGTCACACACCTACCAGCACAGGGTATCAAACACTCAACAGCTATGTAGTGCTATCACAGTTCGATGCTGTTATTGGATGCACCACATGGGTTATCTGGTGGGGAGCACTCAGAACATATATGTGATGGTGAGTGACAGCTGCAACAGGGATATGGTAGATATACAGTAGGTGACGTACATGTGCCTGTCCGCATGAACAGGTGCCAGTGTCAGCACAGGCACACTCACAAAGGGAAGCCCACACATTAACACACTTGGCAGGGCCAGGAGTGCAACTCGTCACTAGTGGGATTGCCACAACACATCAATGTGCAGGGAACACATGCACCACACGGGTGATACTGAGGTCATATGGGCAGTGGATATGATGGGGTGTCAGACATAAGGCGGCATGCTTCACTGTGCCCTGGGGGGAGTAGTGCATGTGGATGTGGACATACGCACCATACAACACACACATGAACACACAGGGTCCAGTTCGGACATGCATGGGTGCATGTCTGCATGGGTGTGTGGTGGCCAACAGTGCCAGCAGGCTATACAAGGGTAGGCAATGGGTATACCTTGGCATCAGCCCACATGACAATGGTCTGCATTGTGGCACAGGCCTGTAGTGTCTGCATTTGTCCGCACAGGTCAGTATTGCATCTGTCTTCTAGTCACCTGAGTAACTATTGTGTGTGGCCAATGTTGTGCATCACTTGCCATGTCTGTGTTCCCTAGTCCATGACTTGGATGGTGTCTAGGATATGCATACCTCCCACATGCATGTACATTGACATGTGGAACTGTACCTGGGTTGTCTGGCCAATGCTGTGAACACAGCTTATCATCAGATGTGCCAGTCTTGCCCATGTGTGGCAGGGAGTGGCACTGGTCAGCAGATTTACCCTGCACCTACATTGATAGCATGCTAACAGCATTTCCTAATATCAGTGTCATCTGTCCATGCAGGCCATGTTGTCAGGCATGGTATGTCCATTGTGAGTCACATGTGAAGGCACAGTGGGGTTGCTAACTGTGATTGGCAGGCCTTGATGTCACATGTATGGGTATGGCTTTGCACCCCAGTCTCTCAGCCATTTACATCTGTTATCCCTATATGGTTGACATTGTGATATACTGTAGGGCCACCATAAATTAAATTAGCAAAACCCCTC
This sequence comes from Protopterus annectens, assembly GCF_019279795.1. Lineage (NCBI taxonomy): Eukaryota > Metazoa > Chordata > Ceratodontiformes > Protopteridae > Protopterus > Protopterus annectens. Next base: position 1,543,434,646 of record NC_056733.1, read on the forward strand.
CACATTGCCCACAGGTGTCACAGACTCACAACCACCTCTACACAGGATATGGGTTACAAACACACACACACACACACACACACACACACACACACACACACACACACACACACACACACACACACACACACCTGTCATGTCTGGGAGTGGAAACCCTACCTAACTAGTTTACTACACTACAGCACTACGCAGTTATATCACGTGCCACGGACATTACTGAAGTACATCTTCCCCAAAGGTGTATTTCACAATTAATGACATCAGCAGGACTACCAAAGTAGGGCATTTGTAATTTACTGTGGGTGAGTAGCCTATAATCCATTGCTTCGTACACAGACATTGAGACACACACATCACATCCAGAACTGGCATGGATGGAGATTGAACACTACCACCATTCTAAATCACACTACAGCAGTACGCAGTTACAGAATGCGCTATGGTGATTACTGGGCTATCATGTTCCCAGGCGTGTACATCTAGGTGAGTAATCTCAGCAGCCTGGGCCAGTTGCTGGGGCTGGGGCTTGAACACCTACTTAACTAGTTTATCACATTACAGCAATACACATTTACAGGACGCGCCACAGAAATTACTGGGTTATCATGTTCCCAGAGGTGTACTTCTAGATGAGTGACATCAGCAGCCTTGGCAATGTAGTGTAATTGCATTGTATGGAGTGTGGGTAACCTAAAAAGCATTGCTCTCTACCCAGTCAGACACACACACACACACACACACACACACACACACACACACACACACACACACACACACACACACACACAAACACACACACACACACACACACACACACACACACACACACACAGTTGCCATGGCTGGGTTCGACCACCTACCCAGCTAGTTTATCACACTACAGCAATACGCAGTTACAGGACGCATCACGGTGATTACAGGGCTATTCTGTTCCTAGAGGTGTATGTCTTGGTGAGTGATATCAGCAGCCTTGCCAAAGTTTAATATATGTATTGCATGGAGCGTGAGTAGCCTAACAAGCATTTCACTTTACACAGTCAGAGGTGGACAGGCACACACGCAAACACACTTACACAATTAACAGTCCCGGGGTTAGTACTACTACCTAACTACTCTGTCACTACAGCAGTATGCAGTTATATGATGCGCCATGCACTTTAATGAGCTACAGCTCTCCCAAAGGTGTAATTCACATTGGATGACCTCAGCAGGCTTGTCATACTACTGCTATGGGGAGGGCAGTGTGTGCATGGGCCATACTCCATTCATGTGGGTGTTGACATGCCACGTGCGGGCACACACGGGGTCATATGTCACAGGTGCGTGTATACAGCTACTATATAGCTGCTTCCTTGTACAGTCTTGTTGCACAGCTGACACTTATACCACATAGTCTGTCATGCTGACAGGTACTGGTGGCTAGTATCCGCAGTGGGTTATATCTGCACCTCATGTGTTGGGGCCCTTAGGCTGTGTGCCAGTTTGGTCAGGCTCGCATGGCTCCTTGTCACAGTCATCCTCTTCCTCACATCTATGCCCATGTGCTTGTGGCTTATTATAGTGTGTTGTCCTTACATATTTGCTTGCATTCCTATCCACTGTGTGTGCAAGGCAGGAGTGGTGCATACTGACATGTTCACACTGAGAACTGCAACTACCAGATATGTCTGGTCCATTGGTGTTCACAGACATGGCCTTCATGTGTTTAAGTGTGTGACCATGCCCAGTATGACCTCTCAGTAAGTTATTGTCTGACATTGCCTTCATTCCTCTAAGTGTGTGAGCATGCCCAGTATGGCCATCTGTATTGCATGTGTGGATCATGTCCAGGTTGTTTGTACTGCAGTGCTGACCTTTTATTGTATACCAACGGGTAGCCTGCTGTGTCTGCAGGGTATCCAATGGTCATTTGCCATTGACTGTTGCTACATTTCTGCATAGCGGGGGGGGGGCACCTGCCTGTTTCTATTGTTCTACACAGGACTGGTGGGGCACACCTGACTGTTACTCTATGTGTATGTTGGATGGGGGGGGTGCACCTGACACTTGTATACATTTGCTAGGACTATACTGGTAAGTCAGGTACTCCATTTCAGTCTGTAGTCTTACTTATCCTGCTGGCTAGGGCTTATCAGTGTAGTAGAGATTCTAGCTTTGTTTATCCACATATTAGTGTCTGACTTCCTAGCCTTCACAACTTACATCTGACTGCCTGGACTACTGTGGTCTCTCTGTGTAGGCCTGGGGGTGGGGTTAACCATAGGCACATTTGGAGGCCATAGTACAGCATTTGTTTGTGTTTGTCTTCACCTGTCCTGCTGGCCAAGACTGTTGCTGGGTATGTGATCCTTCCTGACTGGTATATGTGGCTCTTTTGGACACCCCTGTTGCTCAGGCCATTTCCTGCAGTGGGCTTTGTCACCCTGTGTAGTACTGGCTACTATGGTGACTCCAGTATGTGTTACAGATCTCATGCTGACACTATGGGTGTCTACTCTCTGCAGCCTTGACATCCGGCCACCCAATTCTCTTGCATGTTTACATCCATACCATAGCTACAGGTAAAACACATTCTACTCCATTTGACAATTGGTAGGTTGATTGACTTACCTTGAGGGTGTGCCGGGCTTGCGGATGGTGCTGGAGGGCTGCCTATGTTGGATGCACATAGTACACTCCCTGTACATGGTTAGGCACAGGTAGTGTCATGTTTGGCATTCCTTTTACTGTCTGTGTGAGTCAGAGAGAGGTGTCATTCCCTGGGGCCCTACTGTGCCAGTGCATCTACTATGCATTGCCTCTTTGCAAGGCCAGGGCATACTGGGCACACTCCCTTCTGCCTACTGGAGCAGGCTCAGGTTGTTCCTCCTCCGAGTCATTCTGTACCTGCACAGGCCTTGGCATTGGTGGTGTCTGTGTGGCCCTGCCCCATGTTCTTCCTGCTGCAGCTGTTTCCACAGGACCATACTGTGTAGCAAAACACATACCATTACTATTTGGGTATATGTAGCTGGTGAATACTGCAGAGCTCCAGCGGATGTGTCCAGACACCAGAACCATGACCTGAGCATCCCAAACACATGCTCTGTTATATGTCTGGCCTGTGCATGTGCATCATTATGGTGTTGTTGTTCAGGTGTGTGTGCATTTCTGATGGGTGTTATTAGCTACGGCTCCAGTGGGTACCCAGCATCCCCCACTAGGTGACTGTAGGGGATGTCCACATTGGCAAATCTGTGGTACAGCTGCGTCAGTCGCCATATGTGTGAATCATCATAACTTCCAGGGCAGCTAGCACACACATTCAGTATAATGCCCTGAGCATCACATACGACCTGGCAGTTGATGGAGGGGATGCCCCTGCAGTTGATGTAGGCCCTACCGTGCTTACTGGGTGGTGCTTTGATGCATAAGTGCGTGCAGTCTATAGCACTCACTACCCCAAGGTAGTTAGCTATTTGGTGGAAAAGACGCATATAGCGGGTCAACACCTCACATGTGTTGAGGAAATATACATGCTCACTGGCATGTGCTGACATAGCATCCAGGAATTGGTGGAATACTCTGGATTCTGATGCCTGTGAGATGCCCATGTTACCCCCAGTTGTAGTTTGGGAGGTACCTGTGGCTAGTATACCTAGGCCTACACATACCTTGGTATCCGCTGGGATGGGTTCCCCTCAGTCAGTGTGGTGTGTCAGGTGTGGCCTGCACAGCTCAACGATTTGCTGTAGGAGGTCTCTGTCTACCCTATAGCGCTCCACTATCTCCAGCTCATGTAGCCCCTGGTAGGTTACCCTGGGTCTGTACACTATTCTCTGTCTCCTCACTGTGGGTTGTTCAGCAGCATTGACATCCTCACCACCCTCAGCCTCTTGCACATTTTGTTCTATGTTGTCTGCTGCAGCCCTTCTCATTTTGTAGGCTTAGTTTTAACATTTCCCTGCTTGTATACACTGGTGGTGTAGAGTGTGGAAAAACCAGGGGGGTAGGTGTTTGCTTGGTTTATAGTGGTGTTGTGGGCTGGGCTGGTCTGCTTCCTGTGTGATTAGCTGATTCTGATACATTTCACCTGGCAGCTCAACTAGGTCTCCTTGATTACCTTCCTACTGCTGTTTTCCCTTCCCATTGCCTCCCTGTTTAGGCCCATGAGTGCACCGTGTGAACGGAATGCTCAAATGTGCATGGAGCTGCTTTTTCCTGGTTTAACTTCCTTTTTCTTCCTGTACAACCCAATGTGCGGCGCGCACACATGCTTTCACTTTGTAAAGAGTGCTAGGCAGGTTTAGACACACTCCTAGCTTAGCTGTGCTACGCTTGGAGCAATCCTGAGCCACAGGTCTCCAATCCACTTACAGCATGCCTGACACACACCCCCATGATGTCACCTATATCCTAGTCTAGCACCCAGCTATTTATACTCTTACACTCTTGGGACCTGCCTCACACCCAGGGAAAATCTGGGATTCACTAACCATTCCCTCATTTGCATAGGATTTCCTGCTAATGCATAGTTACATGTCCCACACTGAGCCTCCTCCCTTAGCAACTGATACTCAGTGGCCAGGTTGTCTTCTGACTGCCATTGACTTGCATTGCAGAATACTGATTTTAGTTAGAATGCTTATTTTAGGTTTATTTTATTGATTACCCCCCGATTCCATTTGCGTGTCGCTGCCCTATACTTAATCAGGCGAGATCGGAGAAAAAAAATAAAAGTTGTTTTTTTTATTTATTAAACATTTTGCAATGCCAATGGCCTACCTGGCCATTGGCATGCTTCCTCAATGATATGCAGCCTTTATTTGGAGCTGTCATCGCTCCATTTTGTAGATTGTTGAACTGTACTCGGTTACTAACCGAGTACATTTCTGCACAGTGCATTCGTCCTGCACGGACTGCTGCCAGCTTTCTGGATTGCATATTACTCTCATTTGCATGGTTTTCACCTGCAAATGAGGGTAATTTGCATACAAGAGCTCTTTCTGTGCAGGATTAGCCTAAGAGCTCACATGCACTTCCCGGGAGCTCGTTCCTGGATTGCATGTCGGCCATATTGCCGAAAATAGCTCTTACATTAATCATGCACACTATTAAGGGCTTCGTAAATCCGGGGGCATGCCTTTGCTTGTACATGCAATTATATGATGAGGAACTTCACTGGGGTTATATTGCTGAAGGGCAAATCCTGAAATCAACTAACTGCACTAAACACTAATGCAGTTCATATCAAGAAGGTATCTGGCCCTTTTCTGTAAGTGTAGCTAAAATTAGGGAATGCAATATAAATATTGCAAGTAAATAAAAAAATATTAAAAATACTATAGACAAATAAAATTCAGTCATTTCAGCTGCTCAGGATGCCCAAAGTTAATTTGTTAAAATGTCATGTATCAACTTTTCTAGCTATTGCAGAGGCCTTCTAGAAAAGGTAGTATTTAAAATTCTTATTCTATTTTATCAGATTATATACCATCTTCACAGCTAGAAGACTCTGCACTGGACAGAGTAAATTAATTAGATTTCATTTGCTAATGGGAATATTTCAAATATCAAGATAAATAGTCTTCTCTAATTAAAAATACCTGAAAATGCATACTTTCAAGCATAGTTTTTGACAGAACAGAACCTTGAGTTCAGCCAGGCACACATTTTCGGTGCATATCTGTGCTGTACTTAGCTGACAAAAAGTTTCCTTCTTAATACTTTGCTGCTTTCTGTAGCAGGCACTTGTGATGTAAAAATAACTGGAGAAAATAAGTCATCACTGACTACATTAACATAGGATGAGGAGAACATCAAGTAAAATGAGCAGATTTCAAAGTAATGTCCTATTATTCCTTATTTATCTCTGCCATTTATCTCCTACCTCTTATATATTTATTTATTTACAGAATTTGTTAACTGGGATAGACCACTGACCAATTTCAGTTTCAGCCCAGAATGTGAACACACACCATGTGGAAAAATAAATATAATATGCGCAATAAAGAACACACTAAAACCAAAGGTTTAGTAGATATAAAATAGAAAAATTGATTTAAGAGGGTAGTCAACACAGAAACCACTGTGAATCTTCTTCTTCTTTTGGCTGCTCCCATTACGGGTCGCCATAGCAGATCAACTGTTTCCATTGCTTCCTGTCCTCTGCATCTTGCTCTGTCACACCAACCACCTGCATGTCCTCTCTCACCACATTCATAAACTTTATCTTAGGCCTCCCTCTTTTCCTGTTACCTGGCAGCTTCATCCTTAGCATCTTTTTCCCAATATACTCTGCATCCCTCCTCAGCACATGTCCAAACCACTGTAATCTTGCCTCTCTGGCTTTGTATCCAAACCTTCCAAACTGGGCTGACCCTCTAATATACTTAATCTTAATCCTGTCCATCCTCGTCACACCCAGTGCAAATCTTAACATCTTCAACTCTGCCACGTCAAGCTCTGACTCCTGCCTTTTTGTCAATGCCACTGACTCCAATCCATATAACATAACTGGTCTCACTACCCTCTTGTAGACCTTCCCTTTCACTCTTACTGGTACTCGTCTGTCACAAATCACTCCTGACACTCTTCTCCACCCACTCTATCCTGCCTGTACTCTCTTCTTCACCTCTCTTCCACACTTTACATTAGTTACAGTAGCGATATATTAGGAGTTAAAAGAAGAGATGCTATAGTGAAAATGATGGGCAGTATGTGGCAAATGCAATAATATTCAAGACCTTCTTATTTACCTTCAAAGTTATTCTCAAAGCCAATACTGTCCACCATTTCTGGAATCAGGAGTTACTTTTAAGTTTCTCTGACAAATGTAAAAAAATGTAAAATTCTTAATGAAGTTCTAGCCAAAAAGTATTATCTGTGTCTGTGCAGCTTTTAAAAAATATTTTTAAAAGTTATAGAAAACTAGATATAGTCATATATTTATGAAAATAAGGTACATAGTGCTGAGTGTGCACTTTACAATGGTGCATTGATTTTTGTTGAATTTTTAAATATATACTGTGCTCATGTAAGTAACATTCCAAATGCAAATCTCTTGAACCTCATATTAACTTACTTTTAGGATAAACCTTCAATATGGCTACGACTTTCCTTTTTTTCCCTTTCTCCTTGCTCTGTTATGTATGACATTTATCTTATGCTCTGGTTACTGCATTGTATTTAATAAGTTATTATTGACTATTATCGCATAGTTTATATTTCTTTTTCTTGAGCTTTCTTTGCTTTAAAATAGAATGCATGCATTTTCCAGTGTTTTATTCTGCAATTCCAGTTATCTTAAAATAGCAAATAATCCATTATACCTAGTAAAGTCCATGCTTCACTGCAGTTTGAAAACATTGACATTTTTAAATAACTTTAAGAAAAATAATCAGGAAAGGCATATAATATATTATGTATTTATTGATTTAAAATCCATATTCCTGCAGTTGCCCATCAAGTGTCTCCCACTAACCTAATCAGCTAATTTACTCCATGGTTTTGGCAACCCTATTTCTCAATCACTCCTCTCTTGGGTAAGGGTTGAGCAGTAGAAGTTGTCCTTCATTCAGCTTGTGAAATTGGGTCCACTATATAATCCTGAAATACTGAAATCCCGAATTTCAGTATGTTGAAATTACATAGCTGAAAATACTACTACAATAAAAAATCCCCAAACCCCATAACAGCGAAATTTAAAATCCCGGATGTATGCTACACATACAGCACACACATAAACATACACATAACTTCCCCCACAATCAAATATATAATCTTACACTACAGATAAGTAGCAGGGCAAGCCCCCTTGCACCCACCATGTGGGGGGCTGTGCACCCACACACCCCCTACTTAAATATTCTAACTCCGAGATCGCACAAACAGACACACAAAGGAAACTCACGCCCACACATTTTACAGTCCCTCACACACACACATCACAGTCACACCACACACTTACACACACTAAAGCCTCTAACCAACACACTTACACATACATACTTACCTAAACTTCCACCCATCCATTCACACACCACACCAGCAGAAGTGCTAATTCAACATCTCCGAGCTTCGGGATTTTGAATTTTGTGCTTCTGCGGGTTTTGGAATTTAATGTTTTCGGCTATGTAATTTCAAAATATTGAAATTCAGGATTTCAGTATTTCGGGATTACATATTGGACCCATGAAATCAAGTGGTTTTATCTTTAAGGCCCAAACGTGTTCCCACTACTCATTCCTGCCAAATCACAAGGTGTAATATGCAGTAGATATATGTGATGGTCATGTCTTCTACTTCTGTGAGAGATATCCTCTAAATGGCCTTACCCCTTGAAATCAAAACCTTGCAGGGTCTTTATACCTGGTGTTTGCACTTCAAGCATGTGCTCCCTTACTCACCTGAGAAAGATAAACAAGCTCCATCATGTTATTCCTTTCCTTTCCTTTTTCCAGCCAGTATCTCCTGCATTGAAACTGCTAGCTTAACGTTTTTGTCTGGATAATAGTCATAGCTGTATACCTCTGTGCCAACCGAGCTTCACAATACACAACACGGCTGTTTAAGATTACATGGAGAGCAATGATACCTCTCAAGAGTATAAGAATCGAGTCTTTGTTTATATTTCCCATGTCATGCTTACGTTTCAACCTGCAGACCTTGAAAATAAGAACAAAGGCTATAAAACTCTGGACAACTAATTAACATAAAATGTGAATACCAAATAGCCAAAACTTTTCCAACTTCCAGTAGGAAATTGGGATACTGCTCAGAAACACATTTAAAAAACAGATATTGACAAAAATAATGGAAAATATATGCATATTATCAAAGATAAGGTGCAAAGTCTGTAGAGTTCAGTTAACTACATCACAATATTCTACCACAAAAGGTCATTTATTTTACTTCAGAAAAAGGAAGTTGTAAGATGTTTACCTCCTTTCTTTAAATTATTATTGCCACTATCATGTTGGTCTTGTGTACTAGGCAGCTTCAAAAATCACGTGTGATGAGGGAGGTTCAGAGAATTGTGTGAAGAGATGAATCAAGCCCAAAAGCAGGGACACCCTTCCAAACACAGGGGCATCCTAAATCAGGCCTGGCAATAGAAACATTCCTCCAAAAGAGGAACAGTTGAGAGATCCGATATCAAGACATGTTCTCACTATTAGCTATGCCAGGTCTTGCATTCAAATGCTCTTTGAGATGTTCAATCTGTCTAAAATCTTATATAAATGGATTCAGCTTAGACACTAGTACATAGGGCACCAGGACATGGGCTCAAAAAAATTACTTTTTCTGACCAGACCATTCCGTTTAATATATCACCAGTTAATTTGATAATTTATAGACCATTTTCTTTATGAACTTTATCATCTTCATTCAAGCAGGAATGCTGACTTGAATATAACATGGCCAAAGGGCCATTTCATTGTATTGGTTCAGGCTATTCTGCATTATTGTCATGTATTTCCAGTTAACTATTTCCCAAAACTTTACAAAATATTTAAAACCTGACTTTTGGCTGTGTATTGCAAGTTCCAATACTTAACATCTCCGATAAAAAATGGTTGCTGAAAGTTGCTGAGATACCTTTAATGTATCTTTACAGAGGGGACTACTATACTCACCCAAACATGGGAGGCTGCACCTTCCACTGTCCTGTCACTTACTTATACTAACTCCATGGTACCTCAGAATTGGGTAAATCCTCCAAGTCTTGTTTCCCCCTATCTGCACTTATATTCATTCTGTTTTGAGGACCAAAACTCCAGTTGTCAGTCTTTCACCAGATAGCTATATAAATTGCTTCTCCTTTAAGCAACTCTCTTAGACTGACTTTTCTTATCATAAAGTTACCAGTCTTCTTTTTTTGTGCTTTTGAGCAGGAGTTTAATACCCACCAGTATAGAATACATAACCTTCCCTTTCCTGTAGCACCTTTATCTTTTCAATTCCTATTGAACTTAGTTTAGTTGTATCTAGATGATTTTTCTGTATAGGTTTCACTGTTGTTCCTTTTTAATCCATGGATGTCCTGATTATCTTTTTGTTTTCTTATGTCACTTCCCTAGGTTTCTGCATCTAATTCTGCCACCTTTCCTTGGAATGAACTACCATATTCTAAGGCAAGAAATATTTTATAATTTTAGTCTTTAAATAGATGTATTACTCATCTTATTCTGCTCTACTTAGTTTCTTTCGGGTGCAAAGCAAATAGCAAGACTTTAGAATTGATACTTTTTACACAGTTCCCAATTAAGTTCCCATTATTATAAAGCACAAAGATGTCTTCTCCATTTTCATAGATGGATGTTTCCTAGCTGACTGACCTAATAATAGGCAGTTAAGGGTAATCTTTGTTTGCTTTTTACCCATTTACCCCTTTTTATTCTTCACTTATCACCTTAATTGATAAGGCTGGATCTTGCTGTACAAAAACATGTAGTGTAGAGGTTGGAGAGAGGAATTAATAAAGATTAGATAGCTATTCTATCATGTTTCTTCCTAGCAGTAATTTGTAGCAACAACTTATTTAAATTTACAGAGAACTGAGCATAGAAATTGTCTGTCAGCACTTGTCCATTTTTGTGAAATTAATAAGTAATTAGAGGCTGTCTGTATTACAATCAGATCATATAAAATCGTATGACCAGTCATCATACAGAGTTTGTCAAAAGTCCTGACTGGTGACACTGTATGATATCAGGAAAAAACATCAAGAAACAAAACGCAGTATGTGAGACTGCACCTTATAGTGTGAGTGCAGAAAAGCTGAAGTATATAACGTTGGTAGTGTCCCAGCAGCTGCTTGTCAGCTTGCGGTTACTCTATGTTACCTGCCAAGCATAAGGTCAGCTGTTTTACTATTGTTCTGAGGAAACATTTTTAAGATTTATTACCTGTTGCACCTCTTGACATTGTGATCACTAGCTCATTATTTATCTAAATGAGACCATGTCTCAGTGAGTCTCACTCTATAGCGGGCCTTTGCTTTTTTCCCTATTTGTGTTTTACTAGGGAGGCATGGGAGGGCATGAGGTTTACTCAGGGCTTGTTGATAAAGTTGAGTCTCCTACCCATGGCAAAGTCTTTCAGACTGCTGCTCTTGATGTTTTTTCCCCGATATCGTACAGCATCTTCAATTAGAACTTTCGACGACCTCTGTACAATGACTGGTTACATCATTTTATATGATTCAGTTTGTAAAATAGGGATCCATAATTAGATTTACACATTAAAAATTCATAAAATACAAAGCAAAACATGATGCTCTCATTCTAGTAACAGCAAGAGTCCACCTTAAAGTATAAGTAATAAAGCATTGGGGCTTTCCTGCATTTTGTGCAGTGTGCTATGAGGTGGGTTTACAAGTGAACACATTACCAACAATTTATTCCCCCGGTGAGCCTTATTCTGACAGTGCAGTGGAAAAGAATGAAATTAATTATATTCATATAGGAAGATATTTTTAGTATTATTATTTTATTGCCACCAAAACAATTATATACAGTAAGAAAACAATAAATGACATGCTAGTAATGTATACATAACCAGAAGAAGAAAAAAAAACTCATTAGAAAACTGTTACAAAATGCTGAGTGACATATAGTTGTTCTGTATCAGTATAGTGGTTGGTCATAATTATTATGCTACTAGCACATCAAACTTGCAGCTAATAAAAAGTCCTTGTATGAGTGATAAGCAGAAAACTAATAGTAAATGAATGGTCTGTTCCCAAGTAACTGTAGCATCTAGCACAGAATACTACATTCATTTTGAAATAAAAAGGGAAGGCATTTTCAGATTAAAAAAATCACAATGAGATTGCTTATTGTTATATGCTTAATATTATCCAGCTTGACTTAAAGGTGCCATGGGTTCTATATATATGTATATATATAAATATATATATGTATATGTATACATATATATATATATATATATATATATATATATATATATATATATATATATATATATATATATATATATATATATATATATATATATATATATGAGTCTACTTCAGTAGACCAAATTTGTACTTACCCGAATTGCAGATTCTGGAGGCGATAACACCAAAATTTTAATAAACCAAACTTAAACATCACAGATATTTTTTTTACAGAAAACAGAGAAACTTGGCCAACATTAGCAAATTTGCCCTTTTCCCCACTGTAGTGCAATCCTGGAGTTGGTATAGTCTACTGT